>NC_062260.1:0-300000 GCF_916048215.2 Malus sylvestris | reverse complement strand
ATTTTTTTTTAAGTATGTATAATGCAAATTTATGTAAAATTTCCAGAAAAAATAAATAAAAACGGACTTTATTTCTCTCAATGAATTTGTTTTGTTTTGTTTTGTTTTGTTTTTTTTTTTTTTTTGTAAATACATAATAACGTATGTATTTATTTATTTATTCTTTTGTAATAAAATTGACTTTCTTTAATAAAACTTTTATATTTTTTTTTATTTTGATATGACTGAACTCGAAATTGAATGTTCGAGCCGCCTACGTACCCTTCCAAAGAAGAGATCAAGCCATAACGTAGTTCAAATGAGTGATGAATTTAACAGTGATTTTGATGATGATTTTACCGTACACAGTTTATGCTCTTGCGGGCCAGGAGCTTTGGTGTTGCCTTTTATGCTCGTGCAGACCAGGAGCGTTGATGTCGCCTTTTATGCTCATGCGGGTCAGGAGCGTTGATGTTGCCTTTTATGCTCGTGCAGACCAGGAGCTTTGTGCCATGCAGTTTAGACTCGTGCGGGCAAGGAGCTTTGGTTCGTGCAGTTTAGGCTCGTGCGAACAAGAAGCATTGGTTCGTGCAGTTTAGGCTTGTGCGAACAAGGAGCATTGGTGTTGCCTTTTATGCTCGTGCAGACCAGGAGCTTTGTGTTATGCAGTTTAGACTCGTGCAGGCGAGGAGAATTGGTGTTGCCTTTTATGCTCGTGCAGACCAGGAGCTTTGTGCCATGTAGTTTAGACTCATGCGGGCGAGGAGAATTTGTGAATTTTGTCAAGCAATTTTGGAGAGGCGTTCCTCACAATCTTCATAGCAAGGAGCCTTGACCGAGTGATTGAAGAAGTCTTTGGGAAAGAAATCGCGCATCGTGATGGGGATGGACGATCTATGTGTCGAAATTTCATCATCTTCAACACGTTCACGTTGCTTTGAAGGTTGACAAGAGCTGCTTTGCCCCCTTTTTGATTGGCGGACTTGTGGAGGAGACGTATGCTTCTTGTGCAATTTCTTAGGAGTGACTTGAGTCCATCCTTCAACTTTGCTTGTCTTGGAGGATGCCCCCTGAGGTTGAGGTAAAAATTTTGAGTCGGAAGAGCCAGAAGTGATGGTGGTATAATTTGACTTCACCACATCGTCAAGATCTAGCTCGATGATTCCTTTCTGAGCCAGCTTCATGATGTGATCTTTCAGCACGAAGCACTTTTCTGTCGGATGACTGATGAAGCAGTGGAATTTACAGTACCTTGGACTGTCGGTGCGATTCATCTCTTCTGGCCGTCTGCACTCAGGCAAGCCGATCACCTTCTTTTCCAGCAAGTCTTCTAACATGGCAACCACATCAGAGTCGGGGAATGGATAAGTTTTCTCCTCAAGCTCCTTCAAAGTGCGTCTACGCATCTCTTGATCACGAAAAGCTTCAGGTTGAATCGCCTTGCCTCGTGTAGGGATTTTGACGGGAGATGTGTTGACTGTCATTGCTTCCTTGGTGGATTTCCATGTAGCCTTCTCCACCTTTGTCTCAAGAATTTTGTCGTTCTTGTAGTCGGCGATCGGTTCCTTCTTCCCATGATGGGCGATGCTCAACTCCATGTCATGGGCGCGGGTGGCCAATTCCTCGAAGGTCCGTGGTTTAATGCCTTGAAGAATGTATTGCAAACCCCATTGCATGCCTTGGATGCACATCTCGATTGAAGAGGTTTCCGATAGCCTGTCTTTACAGTCGAGGCTTAGAGTGCGCCATCTGTTGATGTAGTCAATGACTGGCTCGTCCTTCCACTGCTTTGTGCTCGTTAGCTCTAACATGCTCACAGTGCGGCGGGTGCTGTAGAAGCGGTTGAGGAATTCCCTTTCCAACTGTTCCCAGCTGTTGATGGACTCAGGCTCTAGGTCCGTGTACCACTCAAAGGCGTTTCCTTTCAGCAATCGCATAAACTGCTTAGCGAGGTAGTCTCCCTCCGTCCCCGCGTTGTTGCAAGTTTCGACGAAATGTGCAATGTGCCGCTTTGGGTTTCCTTTTCCATCAAACTGCATGAACTTTGGTGGTTGATATCCCCTCGGCATCTTTAGGGCATCAATCTTCATTAAATAAGGCTTTGAGTACAACCCGAAGGTATTTGAGCTCCTTTCGTACTGTGCCTTGACGGTGCTGGCAATCATCTCTTGCAACTGCTGGATAGAAAGAGATCCCATGAGTGCCGCTTCTTGGTCTGGCTCCGGCTTCACATCGATTCTCTCCACCGTAGGCTCATCTTCTGGGTTAGGGTTCTCGCTGTCCTGTGGCTCCAGTCGACTGACGAGTGCAGCGATTTGCAAGTCTTTTTCTTCCACAGTTCGGGTTAGCCTTGCGATTGCTTCATTCATTTGAGCCAGTTGTTCTTTGATGGAGGTAACGCCGATGGTCATGACTTGTGCAACCAATAGATGTGACTTTCCTTTAGACATCCAAGATGCTGACGAAGAACGTCGTTGGTTGTTTTGGGATGTCATCTTGTGTGCCTCAGCAGCATGCTTCGGTGCCCCCAGCGAGGTCAGGTTGATGACAGACTCACACCTTTGATGCTCCCTTTGCTCTTTTAACGGCACCAACTTTGAAGTGGCATGTTGAGGAGCGGTTGTGGCGCCAATGGATTGTCCATTTACGGCAGAAGTGCTTAGGATCCTTCCCTCAGTGATTGCGAGAACAGCTTGTCCCTTGCTCGATGCCATTGACTTTGAGGTGTGTTTGGATTCCTTGAACGGAGAAAGAGATGAGAGATGAGAGGTAGAGATTATCCCACCGGGCGTGCCAATTTGTGAACACGGAAAATTCCTGAAACGAAAGAGACAAGAACAACGTGCACAAAATAATATTTTGGTGTTAATGGATTTGGGTTACAATCTCTCTCAAATTTGATCCTCTAATTCGATCTCCGTAAGGTGTTGATTTATGGATATTTTGTTGATCCAAGGGCCGTGGAGGCTTGATTTTGGATGAACTGTTGGAAGTTTCTTCAAGGGCCGTGGGCTTGATCTTTGAAGGTGGATTTGAGCAAATCTTCAAGGAGCCGTTGGGGCTTGATCTTGAGGATGAGTGTTTCTTCAAGGGCCATTGAGGCTTGATCTTGAATAACGGTGATGAGCGGATCTTCAAGGGCTTTTGGGCTTGATCTTGAAGAACAGTGATGAACGGATCTTCAAGGGCTTTTGGGCTTGATCTTGAAGAACGGTGGCTTGTTGATCCAAGGGCCGTCGGGGCTTGATCTTGAATTGGTGGATGATTGTTGGTGTAAAGGGTCGTTGGGGCTTAATCTTGGGATGAACAGTTGTGTGAATTTATTGATGTTGTTGATCCAAAGGGCCGTTGGGGCTTGATCTTAGGATAAATAGTTGTGTGGATTTGTTGATGTTGTTGATCCAAAGGGCCGTTGGGGCTTGATCTTAGGATGAACAGTTATGTGGATTTGGTGATGTTGTTGATCCAAAAGGGCCGTCGGGGCTTGATCTTAGGATGAACAGTTGTGTGGATTTGTTGATGTTATTGATCCAAAGGGCCGTTGGGGCTTGATCTTAGGATGAACAATTGTGTGGATTTGTTGATGTTGTTGATCTAAAGGGCCGTTGGGGCTTGATCTTAGGATGAACATTTATGTGGATTTGGTGATGTTGTTAATCCAAAAGGGCCGTCGGGGCTTGATCTTAGGATGAACAGTTATGTGGATTTGGTGATGTTGTTGATCCAAAAGGGCCGTCGGGGCTTGATCTTAGGATGAACAGTTGTGTGGATTTGTTGATGTTATTGATCCAAAGGGCCGTCGGGGCTTGATCTTAGGATGAACAATTGTGTGGATTTGTTGATGTTGTTGATCTAAAGGGCCGTTGGGGCTTGATCTTAGGATGAACATTTATGTGGATTTGGTGATGTTGTTAATCCAAAAGGGCCGTCGGGGCTTGATCTTAGGATGAACAGTTATGTGGATTTGGTGATGTTGTTGATCCAAAAGGGCCGTCGGGGCTTGATCTTAGGATGAACAATTGTGTGGATTTGTTGAACACTTTCTTCAAGGGCCGTCGAGGCTTGATCTTGAATTGGTGGAAGTTCTTCAAGGGCCGTTGGGGCTTGATCTTGAAGGAGAAATTTCTTCAAGGGCCGTTAGGGCTTGATCTTGAAGGAGGATTTGACGAAGAACAAAGAGGGCTTTCTTGATCCTTCGGGATTTGCTTAAATTTGGGAGGTTGGATGCTTGAAAGCTTTAGAGTTTCAAAGCTTCAAGGATTTTGGATGTGTGGGGAGTATTCTCTTCCATTTTGGGAGTAGAGAAATGTATTTGTGAATTGGTTCATGATACCTTGATGTAGAAGCCTATTTATAGGCTTTGAGAATGAATCACCACCACAAAATATTTTTTTCTTTTCCAAGCACCATTGCCTAATTTCCCACTTAATACAATTTTAAACTTGAAGTGGTAATTTTATGGCCTAATTTTCCACTTAATATCCTTTTAAACTTGATATGTGCATGCTTTGTCATTGCCCAAAATGAGAAGAAAACCTTGTTTTGATCTTCAATGGATTGAAATGTGCTTGCCTTGTCATTGCCCAAAATGAGAAGAAAAACTTGTGTAATCCTCCAAGGGTATTTCTTTTTATTTTGTTGAGTCACACACCATGTGTACAATTTGTATGACACGTGGCATATGCCATGTATGCCTTGACACGTCAAAATTTTAATGCGTTGGTGAACATTTATTTCACCGCAATTTCGATTTCTACAAACATACCAAAGTGTCTTCCTTGTGAAACCAGTGAGCTCTCCTCTTCAATTGACCTTACTTGTTTGTTCTTGGTGTCCAGGACCTATATCTGATAGTGAAAGCATTTGGAAATTGCATTTTCTTGATCTTGTTTTTTTTTTCTTTTCTTTTCATCTCTTTTTTTTTTTATGAAATTTTTTTTTCTTTTTTTTTTTGGTTTTGCAATGTCAGCACATGTTACGTCGGTACACGCCACATTCTTGATCTAAAGCTCAATCTATCTTTGTCTTCTTTGCTATTCCCTAAACTATAAGGTATGGCTGTAATGGGCTAAAATGGGTAGAGTTTGGTGTGGGTGATGAAAGAACTAGGCTAAAAGTGTTTGGCTACAACAAGGGTGAATGGAGCACACAATGGGATGGGAATTAGGTCTTTTAGTGGTTAAAACATGCATAGCCTAACATCATCTTAAAGAGTTCATTCATAGGTGATAATAAACACATGGTATCTACAACATAGGATTATTCTTAGCATTCAATCAAAGAGAAATAATGAGATCATTTAAAGTGAAATTGAAAGAAAAAAAAATAGGAGCAGAAACATTTTAAACCCTCTCAAAGAAGCAAATAGGCTCAAAATAACTCACTAGGGTAGTCTCCACTATTTTCTTTGAGAATTTGCGCATGGTACTTTAACCATCATAATTCCAAGAGTACCAACTTTGTAAAAGAAAATAAGATACGAAACTTTTTCATGACAACACTGTAGTTTTGTTTGTAAACATAGCCCTCATATACATTCACATTAGTAAGTAAAAGCAAACTTAACCAAAACTAAAAACAAACAAAAATTTTCAATCCCACACCCCCAAACCTAAACTAAGCATTGTCCTTGATGCTTAAAAATGAATGGAATGCATGCAGTGCAAATAGGCAGAGTGTGTGGAATGGAGATAAAATAAAACTAAAAGACACGAATAAAAGGAAAGAACACAAACCCAGCTAGGTTGCCTCCTAGCAAGCGCTTTATTTAATGTCTAGGTAAGACGCGGTGGGAATGATGGATGAACGCCTAGGGTGGCAGGAAGTCAAGGTACCTCCAAACCTTTGTCAGAAGAAGTGGTTTCTTTTGAGGGATTTTGAATATGGTGCGTTGAATTTCCACAAGGACTTGGTTGTGAGGGCGTTTTTGTCTCTCCTTGTGAATAAAATAAGAGACCATATCATCTTCCTTCGTTTGAGATGGCAGCAAGGTCTCGTTATCGAACTTCAATTCTTTTTCATCTTGTAATGGCAGCAAAACATCTTCCAAAGACTCCAAATATGGAACCTGAAAAGATGTAAAACAATATGGAGAATCCGATAGAGATTTTGAAAAACATTCAATTAAATTAGAGGATAGATGTAAGATTCCCCATCGCCCAGGGGTGAGGATCCTATAAGCCTTATATGTATATTCCCATCTCTACCTAACACGAGGCTTTTTGGGAGCTCACTGGCTTCGGGTTCCATCAGAACTCTGAAGTTAAGCGAGTTCGCACGAGAGCAATCCCATTATGGGTGACCCATTGGGAAGTTTTGTGTGAGTTCCTTGAAACAAAATCATGAAGGCGTGGTCGGGGCCCAAAGCGGACAATATCGTGCTACGGTGGAGTCGAGCTGGGATGTGGTGGGGCCCGAGCCGAGATGTGACAATAGAGGAATAGCTTCAAACACTATGTGCTGGACAATTTCACCAAGCATATCTATGGGTGGCTCATCATGCTTTTGTTTGACAAATCTCCTTGGAAAAGGAATTGGTGGAACATATGGCTTGGGATGAATGTAAGGTTTTTCATCTTCATAAAGCTCAGGAACCTCACTATGAAAATATGCACAACAAGCTTCCTTTGGTTGTTCCTCCTCCTTTTCTTGATCTTCACCACTGAATTGATGTTCATTTAAAGCTTGGACAATTTGACTCAATTGAATTTCTAACTTAGTTAGTGCTATGGAGTGGTTCTGAATAATGTTACTCGTTGATTGTTGAAATTGTAAAGTGCTTTGAGCAAGTAGCTCCAAAGTGTCCTCCAATGAAGTGTCAAAGGGGGTCTTCTTTAGGGGAGGTGCAAATGTTTGATTTGGAGCTTGTATGTTGTTCCAAGAGTCATGATTAGGATTCCTCCAAATAGGGCTATATGTATTAAGCAATGGTTACAGTGGCCTTTGGTTAGAGAAACACATACGGTGTGAGTGTTGTCGGACAAATGTAGGAAACTCATCTCTCATTGGGCAGAATTGAAGAGGATACCCAGTTTTAGCACATAATAGAAATTCACCGTACATCTTTCTTTACCACCTAAAATCAAACAACCTAAAATGTAAATTAAAGATCTAAACTAAGAAAAGAAAAACATATAGGGTTTATAAAGCAAGCAATTATAGGGGACTGAAATCAGTCCCTAGCAACGGTGACAAAATTTTGTTGTTTTCCTTTCAAGTGCAAATATAAGGATAGTATAATGGCACAAGTAAGGGTGTCGAACCACAGGGATTGATTAGATCTCTACAAATTACTAGCTTTATATGAATCCTAACTAAACAATGAAACTAACAAATTGAGTTTTGATTTTGATTTGAGAAGTAAAGTAACTTAAAATGCAAGAGAATGTAAATATGAAGAATAGAATGATTCAGAAACAATGGGAATGGAACTAGGGATACCGATTTCATGATTACAAGCCAATTCCATAAAAATTAAGTCAAAATGCATTCAACTCTCCAATCTGCAACTAGGTTTCGTTTTACTCATTTATGATCATCCATTTGATGTGTGGTTGTGATCAAGTACTCATAATCTGCAACCTAGTTGTGATGTTCAACTTAGATTACCAAATAAGAATCCATTAAGAACAAGAAAACTTCAAAGAACCAAAGAAATCACATTGCAGGATGTATGCATAGCAGTTTCTTCATTCATTCACATGTCTACCAAGATTAAGCATGATGTGTAATATAACCTTGATTAAATAATTCATAAGCAACCCTAATGGTGATTTAACATTAAGAGAAACAACCAAATTAAACTATAAAATCTGTGAATGAAACAAGAAAACAGATTGACGAATCAAATACTTTAACTTAATAACATAGAACAGTTTTGCAAGGCTATATCGAAATCCCCAACTATGAACTTAATTACACAACATGATTATAGAATATATAAATATCAAGAACAACATGAGTGAAATTAAAGTTCATAGAAGAAACCCCCTTGAAGCAATTCTGATGTTGAACTTCTCCAAGAATAGCGCAGCTGCGTGGTTTCTTTGGTGGCAGCTGATGGTGAAAGGAAATAGGGTTTTGTTTCTGGAAGAAGGCTAAAGAAAGAGAAGAGAGAGAGCTCTGGGTGACCCCAAGGGGGGCTTGTTGATGTGAGAATTACTTGACACACAAATTAAACCCTCTTTTTGACAATTGTAGTATAGATGTAAGTAGGGTATCGTTCTAGGCCGGGGATTATGAGGGATTGCTAATCTATTCTAAATTAATTTAAAAATATTAAACAAGACTCAAGGACGCAAAACTAGACTAAAAACTCTAATAACTCGAAACACACTTAGAATGACTCAAAATAATGAAAACAATCAAATTGGACACTAGGAACTGAAATGGACGGAAATTGAATTAAAAGACTAACAATAATGAAAACTAACTAAATAATATAATTTAATAATGGGGGGGGGGGGTTTGGTTTTGATGAGAAGTAAATTAAACTTAAATAAATTACAGAATTGACAAAAGCATGAAATTAAGGTGAAAGGATAGATGACGGACTAGCTAGAGGGTTTTTCTCCACACATGACACATATGCAACCTAAATTGATTTTCAGTTGTTCTTTCAATAAATTGTGAATGACAATGTTCCAAGTTAATTAGGTCCGCTTAAATTAACTCTTAGATTTCCCTAGATTCATTGGATTGAATGGAATACGCATTACAACCAAATTATTCCTCATCAAAATCCCTAACTATGGAATACGCATGATAGAGACATTCAACAAAGATCATTAAGTTCAACGGAAATCATAAACATTGACTAGGCATTCATAACTATGAAATACGCATGTTAATCCAGCCTAGAATTCACTTAACACGATTGTGGATAACAACCTTCACTACTTTTGAATATAAGTTCATAACGATTAGGTGAAACTCCCTTATATTCTAGCATCAAATTCATGCATGAAAATTAAGCGTGCACTCTTAATCGACATACACAAATTAGTTATCAATCAAGCAGTTAAGCAAATTAAATCACAACTGAAGGTAATCAATTCATATTACAAATATATTCATGGCTTTGAATTAATCTCTAGCCAAAATAAATTTAGTTACACATTATTAACAAATTAAACCAAAAGTAAAACATGGGTTTGAGAAGATAAAACCAAGAAAAATGGAGTGAAACTTTGCTCTCTGTGTTGCTCCCGTCAGTTTATCCTTGCCTTTGCCTTCTCTCCCCTCTGTCCTGCCTCTGCGCCTCACTCTCCTTCAATGGTGGCGGCACAAGGTGGTTATGGTGGTTGAATGGTTGGTTATATGGAGGAATGGATGGGGAAGGTTTAGATATGTAAGGAGAGGCAAGGGAAGGCTTGGAGAATGGTTAATTTCTGGATGATTTGAATGAGGTTGCTGCCATGGTATTTATAGGAAAAGGATGGACTTGTTTAACACAAAATTTTGGTGGAATTGAGTAGGTGAGCATGGCAAAGAGTGCGAATTGTTGGTGGGTTAGGTATTGAGTCATCCATTCACATGTCATGGTGAGTTAAGCATTGCATCATCCACTCACATGTCATGGTGATTTAAGCATTGCATCATCACTCAAATTTCTGGTGAAAGTGAATCAATGCCCACGGCATTGAAGAATTTCTTGGTTTTGAGTGAAGTTTTGGTCAATCCTTCTAGAAATTTATCCCTTCTTGCAACTTATATTTGTTTCACCAGATTTTTAGCATGTTCATAGCCTCTTTTGTCTTCAAATTCGTCCATCCTCATGCCTCCATGCTTGCACAATCCAATCTTGGCCCAAAAATGTTCTAGAATGTTCCAAATTGCTTCTTTTTGCATACTTTGACACTAAAACCTGAAATTGCACGAAAATAACTTTAAACACTATAATTATCATAGTTTAGCTAATTAAAAGCAAGAAAACAAGCTAACTAAGTCGTATAAATATGCTTCTATCAATTTCCGCCACACTTAGCTTTTGCTAGTCCTCGAGCAAAACAAAGAAAACAAGAACAAGTAGTAACAAGAAAAACATTAGCTTCCCCCTATGTGACCCTCATAGAATTTCATTTGAGAACACAAATCAACAAGAACCATAGCTAGCACCAAACAAGCTAATCCAAGTTCATCTTCCTTATTCAAATATTAGCAGTAATCTTTAAATCATCCTTGAAGTGTAGTGTGTGAGATAGCCATGCTAATGCAATTTCAAAAAAAAAATTTATTTATTTATTTTTAAAATCATCATATGCAAACTAGCAACCTTCTCACGGGATATACACTCAATCACACATGTGTTTAGTTTAAATGTGTTTCGCTCAAAGAATCAAATGTGAAATTTCTACCATAAGCTTGCATAAAGATCACTTCTCCACAGTCATAATTGCAAAACTTAAATCAAGAGGACTTTTATTGGATGTAATGAGGCTTAGGGATAGGGTTATTGAAACGAAAGAATAGGAAAACACAAGTTCCAAGCTACATTGCAAGCAATTCTTTTGTTTAGATTTATAAGAACTCAATCTTTCCAGCGATTCTTCTAGCACCTCCAACCACACCCTTAACTGAAACTTGAAAAACTTTTTATTTTCTTTGTATACAATCTTTCTTTTTCTTTTCTTTTTTTTTCTCTTTTTATTTTTTTTATTTTTTTTATTTTTTTTATTTTTTTTTTATTTTTAATTTTTTTTTTATACAAACATGAAATACCCCCACACTTATTCTTTTGCCAAACACCTTCAAAGTACTTCACAAACATTTCTCATAAGACAATCTCGCATTGCTCGCTTGAAAAGGGTAAGGAAAAATGTTTCAGGTATAAGGGTAGACATATCTGGTGATAAGAAATAAAAGGCTCAACGTACACGGCTCAAATTGGCAATCTAATGATATCATTTTTCTTTGGGAAACATGGTTATTTGGGCCATAGTGGTTGTAGACATCGAAATTTCGGTAAATAAATGTTGACCGATATATCAAAGTGTCAACGCTCATGTATTACATAAATTTTACACGTAGCGTGTGACTCAACGAAAATTGAAATGAGTTGGAAAAGTCATCAAATAGGACACGTGTCAACACCTGGCAGAAACGACTTATTTCATCTGGGATATTATATTCAAAATTAGGCCTTGGAAAATTGTATAAATACAAGCCCATTTCATTCATTTTGGGAAGGGGAATTGATATTACACCTTGAAGCTCTGAAGCTCTGAAACTCCGAAGCTCTCAAGCATCCAGGTTCCCGAAGAATCAAGAAAGCCTTCTTCGTTCTTCGTTCATCGTACCTTCAAGATCAAGCCCCGACGGCCCTTGAAGAAAGTGTTCTTCATTCATCGTTCTTCCAAGATCAAGCCCCAACGGCCCTTTGGATCAACAATCATCCACCTTCAAGATCAAGCCCCGACGGCCCTTGAAGAAAGCACCATCGTTCATCATCCGTTCATCCAAGATCAAGCCCCAACGGCCCTTTGGATCAACAACGTCGGCGAACACACACACATCCAACCATTCTTCGAGATCAAGCCCAAAAGCCCTTGAAGATCTGTTCATCACTGTTTCTTCAAGATCAAGCCCAAAAGCCCTTGAAGATCCACTCATCACCGTTGTTCAAGATCAAGCCTCAAACGGCCCTTGAAGAAACATTCATCCTCAAGATCAAGCCCCAACGGCTCCTTGAAGATCCGCTCAAATCCACCTTCAAAGATCAAGCCCACGGCCCTTTGAAGAAACTTCCAACAGTTCATCCAATATCAAGCCCCGACGGCCCTTGGATCAACGAAACACCCACCAATCAACACCTTACGGAGATCGAATCAGAGGATCAAAATAGAGAGAGATTGTAACCCAAAGTCATCTAAATACAAATATTTGTTTGTGCGCGTCGTTCTTGTCTCTTTCGTTTCAGGAATTTTCCGTGTTCACAAATTGGCACGCCCAGTGGGACTATCTCTGCCTCTCATCTCTTTCTCCGTTCAAGAAATTCAAGCGCGCTTCCAAAATTAATGGCATCAAGGAAGGCTCAAACTGTTCCCGCAACCGGCGCAAAGAACAAAAGCGTCCTCGTCGCAACTGGTGTCACTTTGGGCATCACGACTCGAAGCATGGCAAGAGCTACTTCTGCCGCCTCTTTCACCTCTGCATCAACTCTGCCAAGGGAACAAAAACACCCAAGGCACGAGCCTTTGATCACCTTAGCCTCACTAAGGGCACCAAAGGGGGAAAGCCCAAGGAAATACTCCGAATCCATGCTCTCCGATGCTGCTTCAAGCAACAGTTCAGCCATGCAAGTCATGACCATTGGAGCAACTTCAATCGATGAGCAGCTGGCTCAAATGAATGAAGCAATCGCAAGGCTAACCCGAACCGTGGAAGAAAAAGACTTGCAAATTGCAGCACTAGTCAACCGACTGAAGGCGCAGGACGGCGATAAACCCGACCTAGAGGATGATCCACTAAAGGGAGGAGCTGGCGGAGACGAAGAACCCCCGGTGAAGAAAATCGATGGGAAGCCGGAGCCAGACCAAGCAGCGGCACTCATGGGATCTCTTTCTATCCAGCAGCTACAGGAGATGATCACCAACACCATCAAGGAACAGTACGAAAGGAGCTCACATACCTCCTTGTTCTACTCAAAGCCCTATTCCAAGAAGATTGACGCCCTAAGGATGCCAAGGGGTTATCAACCACCAAAGTTCATGCAGTTTGATGGAAAAGGAAACCCAAAGCAGCATGTTGCCCACTTCGTTGAAACTTGCAACAACGCAGGAACCGAAGGGGATTACCTCGCCAAGCAGTTTGTGCGCTCGCTGAAAGGAAACGCCTTTGAGTGGTATACAGACCTAGAACCTGAGTCCATCAACAGTTGGGAACAATTAGAGCGGGAATTCCTCAACCGCTTCTATAGCACCCGCCGCACTGTGAGTATGCTAGAGTTGACGAGCACGAAGCAATGGAAGGAAGAACCAGTCATGGACTACATCAACCGATGGCGTAATCTAAGCCTCGACTGTAAGGACAGACTCTCCGAGATTTCTTCAATCGAGATGTGCATCCAAGGCATGCAATGGGGTTTGCAATACATCCTTCAAGGCATTAAACCGCGGACCTTCGAGGAATTGGCTACTCGCGCCCATGACATGGAGTTGAGCATCGCCCATCATGGGAAGAAAGAACCGATCGCCGACTACAAGAACGACAAAGTTCTTGGGACAAAGGTGGAAAAGGCCGCATGGAAACCCACCAAGGAAGCGATGACTGTCAACACAGCTCCCGTCAAAATCTCCACACGAGGCAAGGTGATTCAAACCGAAGCTTTTCGTGATCAAGAGATGCGTAGACGCACTTTGAAGGAGCTTGAGGAGAAGATTTATCCATTCCCCGACTCTGATGTAGTTGCCATGCTGGATGACCTGTTGGACAAGAAGGTGATCAGTTTGCCTGAGTGCAGACGGCCGGAAGAGATGAATCGTACCGACAACCCAAGATACTGTAAATTCCATCGCTTCATCAGTCATCCAACGGAAAAGTGCTTCGTACTGAAAGATCTCATCCTGAAGCTAGCACAGCAAGGGGAAATCGAGCTTGACCTCGAAGACATGGTGGCGGCACACACTACTACTATCGTGTTTGAATCACTCGATCCTGTGCATCTCCGAAGCATGCATGATCATTCCCGTCAATGTTCAAGTCACATGGCACCTCCTACACAACCATCACCGGGGGCAAGCAACCAAGATGCATCTAGTGGTGATAAGAAATGGCGGACATCGGTGACCTACAAAAAAACGAGGAAGCCAAGACCACAAGCCACAAGGCCAAAAGAGGAGCCTAAACCCGCCCCTCGAACTTCAGTTTTCGAAAGACTGAATTATTCAAAACCTAGAATTGCAGCACTTGATCGCATCAATGGTCGAGACCAAACTTCTGTCTTCAAAAGGCTTGAGACGCCAACACCGCAAAGATCAGTCTTTGAAAGGTTATCAAAGCCCAAGAAACAAAGCGGCACAGCTAGATCTCCTCCGCAACGGTCGGCTTTGGACAGACTTGAAGAAACTAAGAAGCCTTCTAGAAACAGGAAGACAACGCCAAAGGGAGAGAAGCTCGACAGTCTAGCAGAAAAAA
This sequence comes from Malus sylvestris, assembly GCF_916048215.2. Taxonomy (NCBI): domain Eukaryota; kingdom Viridiplantae; phylum Streptophyta; class Magnoliopsida; order Rosales; family Rosaceae; genus Malus; species Malus sylvestris. Next base: position 285,888 of record NC_062260.1, on the reverse strand, counting down.
ACGATGTTCAAAGCTTGATTCCTTCAAGGATGAAGCGCCAAGCAACTTTGGAAGTCGACACAAAAGGACCACTGAAGGTAAGGAGGCGCACCATCATCTACACCGGCCAATCTTCACGGCAACAAACCCAAGAGGACCGCACTGAAGAGAAGGCCCGAGAAGACAAAGAAGACGAAATCCTGGAAGAAGACGTCACTTCCGGCTCTGTCAACTCAAAATTTTCACCTCAATCGCTGGGGGCATGCTCCAAAAACATGCCAGTCAAGCTGAGTGAAGCTGAAGGATGGACTTATGTCACTCCGAAGAAATTGCACAAAAAGCATATGTCTTCTCCACAAGCTCACAAATGGGAAAGGGGGCAAAACAGCTCATGTTCACCTCTAGAACAATGTGAAAGTGTTGGAGATAATGAAACTTTGACGCGAAGATCATCCATCCCCATCACGATGTGTGACATCTTCCCAGAAGACTTCTTCAACTACTCAGTCAAGGCTCCTTGCTATGAAGATTGCGAGGAACGACTCTCTCAAATCGCTTGACGAACCAAAGCTCCTTGTCCGCACGAGCCTAAACTGTAGGACACAAAGCTCCTTGTCCGCACGAGCCTAAACTATAGGACACAACGCCCCTTGTCTGCAAGAGCCTAAACTGCAAGACACAAGGCTCCTCGCCTACACGAGCCTAAACTGCATGGCACAACGCTCCTCGCCTACACGAGCCTAAACTGCATGGCACAACGCTCCTGGTCTGCACGAGCTGGAACTGCAAACGACACCAACACTCTTTGCCTGCATGAGTTAAAATTGCAAACGGCACAAAAAAAAATATATGTATTTGAGCTACGTTAGGACTTGATCTCTTCTTTGGAGGGGTACGTAGGCAGCTTGAATATTCAAAATTTCGAGTTCAGTCACATCAAAATATAAATAAATGTTTTATTAAAGAAAGTTAATTTTATTAAGAAAAAAAAATGATGAATACATATGTTTATGTATTTACAAAAAAAAAAAAGAAAAAAAAAAGAAGAAAAAAATATATATATAATATATGAGTGTCTCAACCCCACACCCAAAGGCTAGTCAACAAGCACCGCCTACTGCAGCTGGGACGGTGTCAACTGCGACACTTCAAAGAGAGTCGCCTCCATCAACTTAGCCTCAAAAGAGCAACTCCAGCTCCCGCGCCAGGTCCCTCTTCGGCGTTCGCCTGACCGACGGCTCCATCAGGAAAAGCGCTAGTATGGGCAAGTTAACCCACTATGCCGGGTCGGGTTCAGATCTCCTCCCCGATAATCCGAATTCTCCTGGCGACGCCACCAACGACCATGCTGCTACCGACGGCTACGCTTCGGAATATTGCATGCCCAGATCGTCTTCGAGCCGTGAACGCAAAGGTTATCCGCAACAAGCTTACGGGTCTGCCAGAAGGTCTGGTTTATCTCCATAACTCAAGCCTCTCCACCCCATTTCATGAAGCTCTTGTTTTCCTAGAGAGAGAGAGTAAAGGTTCTCTCTTCCCACCTCAGTCATGGCTCCAGCTGGGAAGGTTTCTGAGTTTTGCAGACAAGGCAATGACTGGTTTTGCAAAGCGGGATTGCCAAGTGATATGACTGTGGTCGTGGACGGCGTGAGCTTCCATCTTCACAAGTTTCGTCTCATATCAAAATGTGGGAAGATATCACATATGTACGAAGAGTCCAAAAGCACAAGCAAGAGCATTTTCACTGCAGTTCTGGAGGAAACTTAAAGTGGCCCTGTAGGTCCGGCGACTCGTCCCATTCGAAATCGTCCTCCTCCACATTTTCATGTCTCACCAAAATTGACGACGTCCCAAGATTTGCAGTATGAAATCTATCATTCCGCTGATCAACCGCCAAACACTACTCACTATCACAATTCACACAGCCTCCGGTGAATTCGAAGTTCGAAATCCCGACCTCGTCTAGGAACATACGAAAGATCAAAAATGTCAGACGGCAAAGTTAAAGCTGCCAAGCTGGTCGGCTCCGAACCCCACGATGTTGTCTCGCTTCTTTCGGCTTCCGGGAGGGACCTTCTTGTCCGTAACAATGGTGATCAGATTAAGGTTGAGAGCTTGAAGAGAAAAAAGCTTGGGCTGTATTTTTCTGCATCGTGGTGCAATACATGTGAACGACTCACCCCAGCTTTAGTTGAGGCCCACAATGAACTCTCTCCAAAAGGTGATTTTGGGATTATATTTATCTCTGCTGATGAAGACGATGAGTCATTCAAAGGGTACTTCGCGAAGATGCCATGGCTTGCAATCCCGTTCTCTGATTCAAAAGCACGCAATTGTGTGGATGAGTTGTTCAAAGTTAGAGAGATACCCCGTCTTGTGCCTCTTTGTGATGGCTCGAAACCATAACAAAACCATTTCTCTCTCAGAAGCTGCTTCTGGGAAGATCAAAGATAGCCACGAAGTTTCTCCCGAGTCGCAGAGCTCCATCACAAGCCATGTCTACTTGAAATCACCCACTGCAGCTTCCTTGGACAAAGATGTTGTTCTCAGATCATCACCACCAAAATTTGGAATTCGGCGTCGGAGGGTTTCAGGATGTGGAGGATACGGCGGCGGATTTGAACTCGATAAATCATTCTGGGAGTTTGGTTAGCCCCTCCCTGCATGCAAGTTTTGGTCCTCGAAATTGTGATCACCTTCGGTTTGGTTTACACCGAGTACGCAACCGCCGTGGACCCCAAGAAGGGCAGCATCGGCACCATTGCACCCATTGCCATCGGTTTCATTGTTGGTGCCAACATCTTGGTTGCCGGTGCCTTTGACGGTGCATCCATGAACCCCGCAGTCTCCTTCGGCCCAGCTGTCGTCAGCTGGACATGGGACAACCACTGGGTCTACTGGCTCGGACCATTTATCGGCGCTGCCATTGCTGCCGTCGTCTACGAGCTCATCTTCATCGGCCCAATGCCATCATCATCTTCATCGCCCCCGCCACAGGTCCCTCGACCACCATCGTTCCGCCGCTTGCTCGCATCGACGAGTGCAGCTTCGTCACCGACAAGACCAGGAAGGTCTTCAAAAGCTTATACTCCAACGATGATGACAAGCTCTCCGCCCAAACTTCACGACCCCACCGACCCCCAGGTCGAGCTGGTGTTGCCCGCCGTGCAGGATATCTTCAAGTGTTTCAAGCCGCCTCGTCGTCCTCATCTCCGTCGAGTTCCATCCCTGCAAGTTCTTCATCCCATCAGAATTTATATAAAAATATATATAATAAAAAAAGATAATGGATGAAAGTGGCAGGCAAAAAAAAAAGTATATATAAAGGGATGGTGCATCAGGCACCATGTGCAAAGAAAAAAAAAAAAAATATATATATATATATATATATATATATAATAATAAAGGGATGGTGCATCTGGCACCATGTGCCAGCAAAAAGAAAAAAAGGTGAGTGTGTGTATATGGTGAGGTATGATTATGGTGGCCATCATCAAGTTGGTGGTGGTGGTGTGAGCACCACAGAAAGCAAAAAATAAATAATAAATAAAATAATAAATAAAAAATATTAAAAATAATAATAATAAATATAAATATATAAAAACAAATAAAAAAATGATGGTGCGGATTGTACCACTTAAAAAAAAAAAATAAAAAATAAAAAAAAATAAAATGCATTGAGAGAAATAGAAGTTCATTTTATTTATTTTTCTGGAAATTTTACATAAATGTGTACATACCTTAAAAAAAAAAAAAAAAAAAAATCAAATCAAATCAAATTTACAAGAGGGGATCTTCAAGGACGATTAGGTGGCGCCTCACAACTCGGCGGAGCTCCAGGAAGAGTAGGTGACGGAGGTTGACTGTTTGAAGCCTCAGCAGTCGGCAGAGCCTCAGAAGACGAAGGCAAATGCTGCTGGAACAAACCCACAAACCTCTGATGATCAAGTAAAATCTGACCATCAGATTCCTGCATCTGGTCAATCTTCCTCTTCATGTTTGTCGCATAGCTATGTGCGAGCTTATGCAACTGTTTGTTCTCCTGCTTGAGCCCTCTAATCTCCTGTTTGAGACTCATCACTTCAGCCGCCAATGATTCAACTTGACGGGTTCGAGCAAATAGGCGTTGGGCCATATTAGACACAGAACTTGCACACTGCACACTGAGAGCCAGAGAATCCTTGACAGCCAACTCATCAGACCGTTTGGAAAGTAGTCTGTTATCTCTGGGAGTGACAAGGTTTCGGGCTACCACCGCAGCGGTCATATCATTCTTCACCACCGAATCCCCAACGGTAAGAGGACCAGTGGGGGATATGAAAGATGGGCGCCATATGTTGTCTGGAGAAGGCGGGACTGCCTCTTCACCAAGATTCAAGTCAAAACGATGGTCGGAGGGTCCAGACATTTTCAAAGTGTTGAAGGAAGAAGAGATCGGACAAATCAAGATCTTAGAAGTACAAGAGGGGAGTTTTCACAAGCGAAAATTCAAGTGTGCTTTGAAACGAACTGCATGCCTCTATAAAAATCAGCACTCGACGGGATTTCAGAGATCGAAGAGGCGAGCTCAGAATTCGAAGAGGCCATTCAAAAATCGAAGAGGCAAGCTCAGAAATCGGAGAAGCATCTTGCTTTTCCAGACGCGTCGGCACCCGTCACACGCAAGCTCAGCTTTGCGAAAATCACGGGCAATTTGTCGAAGCGCCGATCCCAGATATCGAAGAGGTGCCAGTCTTTTTTCAGCCACGTAAGCACCTATCACACGCAAACTCAGCTTTGCGGAAATCACGGGTAATTTGTCGAAGCGCCGATCCCAGTTATCGAAGAGGCGCCAGTCTTTTTCAGCCGCGTCAACACCTGTCACATGCATACTCAGCTTGGCGGAAATTACGGACAATTAGTCGAAGATTTCTGATAAAGAAGAAAGCACGTGAAGCCATATAGATCAATCACGCATTGGTTGCCGACACGAGTGAAAGAATAGTACCTCTACAGGTATCAAAGAACTTCCTATAATTGTCTACCTTCGCCTTCCATAGCAAGGCAAACATACAGAGCCTTTCTTCATCTCAAAAAAAAATGTTTTCCCAACGAAGCCTCTCGAGTCATTCAATGTTCCTTATTCCTTGGGGTACCTCTGCAAGCCAATGACTCCAAAGCAAAAGTATCTCATATCACCAGGGTTGAAAGCAAGAGTATCTCATATCATGCGTTCTCCCTGTCCTTTCCTTTGTCCTTGTTCTTACCTACAAAGACAAGGATAAAGAAAACAATATGCCGGAACCTCCACTCAAACTCGGGTAAGGAACCAACTGCTTGGAACCCTTCCCTGATTGCCTACCTAGCACTGCTCTCGAGTACTCGTTTCCCACTGCTGCTGTACTTCCAAAGAAGCTGTCACATTCTGCCTGGAGAACAGATAAGGCAAGTGAAAATGATACCTTGCAGCATGTGGAGACAACGTGCAGAAGGAACAAGCAGAAAAGAATGCGGTCTGCACGATCAACTCAGCAGAAGGAGTCCGAACTGAGGAACTCGAGAAGCTGCCACATCTGCCTAAAGAAACAAACAGAGAAGAATGCAGCATGCGCAGTCAACTCAGCAGAAAGAGTCTGAGATAAAGAACTCGAGAAGATGCCGCATCTGCCCGAGGACGGTGAACTCGTTTTGACCCTCAAATTCTTGGGTCGACTTACTAGGCGTTGTGGGCTGCACGTGCCGATTCACCACCCTTGAATCAAATCCTTAAAGACCAAGTCACCAATTGGAAGAGGAGCCCATCAATCTCGAAGATCATACCGTTGACCAAACTACTCAGGTGTGAATTAGAAAGATTGAACAAAGCAACAAGTCGTCACCTTCACCTCGTGCCTGCTTGCCGTGTGTTCGAGTCAGCCTTCAAGAATCAAGCCTCAACGGCCCTTGAAGAAGCTTCCAGCCAAATTCAAAATCAAGCCTCGACGGCCCTAAAAGAAATCACAAGTCCGATTCAAGATTAAGTGTCTACCACCCTTGAATCAAAACCTAGTTCAAGAATAAGCTGTGGAAAATCAACAATTTGAGGAATCTAGAAAATCCTTCAACCCAGTTCAAGATCAAAGCTGTGGAAAGTCAACAAAGCGCAACAAAATACGTGTCGATTCACCCACTACCAAAGCCAAAGATCATCTACCACATGAAGCTCCTTGTGGTCCAATTTCAACCTTCAAGATCAAGTCTCGATGGCCCTTGAAGAAATTTCAAACAAAAGTTCAAGAACAAGCCTCAACGGCCCTTGAAGAAATCTCAAGCCCAATTCAAGATCAAGCCTCAACGGCCCTTGAAGAAATCTCCAGCCCAATTCAAGATTCAAGCCTCAACGGCCCTTGGATCGACATCTACAGTAAGGGACTTCAAAACGCATCTCCTACACGTGACAAGCACATGTATACGACGTGCCTTGAAGTGGGGGCATTTGTAGACATCGAAATTTCGGTAAATAAATGTTGACCGATAAATCAAAGTGTCAACGCTCATGTATTACATAAATTTTACATGTAGCGTGTGACTCAACGAAAATTGAAATGAGTTGGAAAAGTCATCAAATAGGACACGTGTCAACACCTGGCAGAAACGACTTATTTCATCTGGGATATTATATTCAAAATTAGGCCTTGGAAAATTCTATAAATACAAGCCCATTTCATTCATTTTGGGAAGGGGAATTGATATTACACCTTGAAGCTCTGAAGCTCTGAAACTCCGAAGCTCTCAAGCATCCAGGTTCCCGAAGAATCAAGAAAGCCTTCTTCGTTCTTCGTTCATCGTACCTTCAAGATCAAGCCCCGACGGCCCTTGAAGAAAGTGTTCTTCATTCATCGTTCTTCCAAGATCAAGCCCCAACGGCCCTTTGGATCAACAATCATCCACCTTCAAGATCAAGCCCCGACGGCCCTTGAAGAAAGCACCATCGTTCATCATCCGTTCATCCAAGATCAAGCCCCAACGGCCATTTGGATCAACAACGTCGGCGAACACACACACATCCAACCATTCTTCGAGATCAAGCCCAAAAGCCCTTGAAGATCTATTCATCACTGTTTCTTCAAGATCAAGCCCAAAAGCCCTTGAAGATCCACTCATCACCGTTGTTCAAGATCAAGCCTCAAACGGCCCTTGAAGAAACATTCATCCTCAAGATCAAGCCCCAACGGCTCCTTGAAGATCCGCTCAAATCCACCTTCAAAGATCAAGCCCACGGCCCTTTGAAGAAACTTCCAACAGTTCATCCAATATCAAGCCCCGACGGCCCTTGGATCAACGAAACACCCACCAATCAACACCTTACGGAGATCGAATCAGAGGATCAAAATAGAGAGAGATTGTAACCCAAAGTCATCTAAATACAAATATTTGTTTGTGCGCGTCGTTCTTGTCTCTTTCGTTTCAGGAATTTTCCGTGTTCACAGTGGTAAACCTAATGCCTCTATCATTTCCAAATTCATGCAATCAATGACAAACATTTCGAAAGATCGTTACGCAAGTTCTAGAGATGTATCTCACATAAGTTCATCACACATGAAAGAATAGGAGTGTATGAAAAATGCACACACTTTCAATCGGCTCAAAAACTCACATAGGATGTATATGGTCACTAAATTCACATATGAAGCTTTAAGTCATACTTTAGTTTCACATTAACAAGGCTATGTGCATTTGGTTTTTCAAAGATGGTCAAACATGTACAAAACTAACAAGAGAATTAGGAATTTCACAAAACACATGTTAACTAAGTTCTTGATGATCATGGTTCAAATTTGATCCAATTATATCATTGGGTCGGGAAACTAACAAAAATCTAATTTAAAACAATAAGGGAAACAAGACAATATTTTTGGATTTTTTTTTTTAAATTTCCGATTAAATTTCCGATTTTTTTTTTAAAAAAAAAAAAAGAAAACAAAACTAATTAAGAAAACAAAAAGCAACAACATGGAAACAAATGAAACTCGTTCGTAGTTGAAGGTACAAAAAAAAAAATTTCAATTTGGTCATTTTTATACTCTTTACCCCCAAACTTAAACTGGACATTGTCCCCAATGTCAGAAAACACTATAATGCAAAAAAATAAAATAAATAAATAATAAGAAACAAAATAAAGCAATTGGACTGAAAACTTCCCTAGTTTGCAGTAAAACCAAGCCATGACCCCCCAAGCTAAAATTCTGCAATCAACTTCAAGGGTGGAAATAACCAAAAATTCCTGCAAAGAAAAGAAATAATTCAGTTAAGTAACGCAAGAAAAAAAAAATTGCAAACGAAAAATTGAAAATCACGATAAAAGACAATGAATAGAACTAATAAGTGATCATTGGTCGTGCTTGTTGACTTTCCACAGCTTTCCTCTTGAACGGGGTGACACTTAGCTTTTTACTTGCAAGTGATGATTTGATGATATTGTATGGCGAAGCTTTGCTCTTTGGTGATGTTGCAGTTCCTTATTTGTTCTCCAAGCAGATGTGGCAGCTTCTCTAGTTCTTCATCTCAGACTCTTTCTGCTGGGATGATTGTGCAAGCTGCATTCTTCTCTGCTTGTTTCTTCTGCACGACGGGCAGGCACGAGGGAAAGGTGTTGGTCTGTTTCTTTCTTCAATCTTTCCAAGTGCCCACCTCTTGCTCTCTTTCTCCTTGTCCTTAGTTGAGGATGAATCACGTTGTCTCCACATGCTTCGAGGTATCATCTTCACTTCCCTTATACGTGAGAGACGAAGAGAAAGCATAAGATGATGAGTACTCGAGAGCAGGTGCTGACTGGAGAAAGGACAGGGAGAAAGCATGATATGAGATACTCGTGCTCTCAACCTTTATGATATGAAATACTTGTGCTCTGGATGGGTTGTTTGCAGGGGTATCCCAGGGGATGAAAAATACAGAATGACTTGAGAGGGTTTGTTGGAAAGCCATTTCAGAGAGGAAGAAGTGCTGAGAGGGTGTGCCTTTGCTGTGGGAAGGCGAAGGTAGATACTTATAGGAATTTTCTTCACAACCGGAACTATTCCCTCACTCATTGTAGGCAGCCGGTGGATGGATGAATAGTACAAATTACGCGCTTTCTGACAAAGCTGCCCGTAATTTCCGCAAAGCTGCAAGTTGCATGTGACGAGTGACGACACGTCTGGACAAATTGATCTTTTGAAATCCGGGGTTCGGCTCGTGGTTTCTGAGCAAGCCCAAATTTTAAGAAATGAAACGCCTCTTTTGAGAAAAGAATCCGGCTTTTGAGAAAGGAACCCCGACTCTTCGATTTGCGAGATGACGCTTCTCTGAGGAGCGCCTCTCCGATTTCTTCTTTTTATAGAGGCGTTAATTTTGTTTCCACAACACACTTGAGCTCCCTCCTGAAAACACACCCTTCTTGCACTTCCGAAATCTTAATCTGTTCGATCTCTTCTTTCTCAACACCTTCAGAAAATGTCTGGCCCTTCCGATCGTCGTTTTGACTTGAACCGTGGTGAAGAGGCAGCCCCGCCTTCACCAGACAACATATGGCGCCCATCCTTCATATCCCCTACCGGTCCCCTTAACGTGGGGGATTCGGTGATGAAAAATGAAATGACAGCTGCGGTGGTGGCCCGGAACCTTGTCACCCCCAGAGATAACAGACTGCTCACTAGACGGTCTGATGAATTGGCGATTAAGGAGTCTCTGGCTCTTAGCGTGCAGTGTGCGGGTTCTGTGTCCAACATGGCCCAACGCCTATTTGCTCGAACCCGTCACGTCGAATCGTTGGTGGCTGAAATACAGAGTCTCAAAAAGGAGATTAGAGGACTCAAGCATGAAAATAAACAATTGCACAAGCTTGCACACAATTATGCCACAAACATGAAGAGGAAAATTGACCAGCTGCAGGAAAATGATGGTCAGATTTTACTTGATCACCGGAGGTTTGTGGGTTTGTTTCAACCGCATCTGCCTTCGTCTTCTGGGGCGGCACCGCGTAGTGAAGCTCCAACTGATCAACCTCCGATACCTCCTCCTTCCGTGGCCCCGCCGACTGCTGAAGCTCCGCCGACTACTGAAGCACCACCTGACCAATGAATGCTATTAGTTTACACATCATTGTAAAATATTTTTACTTTTATGTTTTTTTTTTTATTATTATTATTTTTTTTAGGTGTGTTTTGTTTTGTTTTTTTTTTTTTCAATGTAAAATATGTAAATCAATGTAAAAAAACTTTGTTTAACCTTCCCCCACACTTAAACTAAATAACACAAACTCACAGAAATCAACCAAATAACATAACTAACTAAACAAAACAAAATGAAAGCAGTAAAGATAAGGGTGTAAGAATTCAAATCTGATTTGGTTAGCGATTCCAAAGTCTCCCTTCGTTGAGTGCTTGGGTTGCCTCCCAAGAAGCGCTTGATTTAGCGTCTTTAGCGGGACGAATCTTTCCTTTAAATTCCCTTCGGCTCCAAAGCATGGAATTTATCTTTTAATGGGAGGTGATACTTGAAATGATTCGGCAATGGTTTAAATTCAAGAGTGGGTGCCTGAATCATCAAAATCAGAAACATGTTAGTATAAATTAAAATTAAAATTGGAGAAGATGGCTTACTTTCTTTTTCCGACACAAACTCAATGACAAACACCACATTTTTGAACATTTCCGGGACTTTGAACTTGGCCAGGTTTACTATGATGGTTGTGGCTTGTCCCGTGTCATCAAACTCAACTGCTTTGGGCTTGATTGTCTCATGCACAACCTCTTGGATGTATTCTTGATATGCTTCAACCACTTCATTCTCTTGAATCCCTTTTCTTGGTGTGCAAGGTTCTTTGAACGTTTCAATACCATCGGGAACTTGTTTTGGTGCACCAAGAATTGGGATATCACTTTGCACCTTTGGAAGAGCTTCCACAATGTCTTTTTCACTCTCTTTGATATTTGGGATCAAAAACCTACAAGGACAAAGGACATTCGGTGGAATAATGTTAGAATGAAGTGAATTTAGAACTTCCTCAACTGAGTTGGATGACATAGGGATTTGAGGAGCTTGCAGCAAGAATTCTTCTAAACTGCCCAGGTCGTCCTCTTCCTCTTCTGCTTGCAGCAGCAATTCATCCATGTTCGGGCTGTGTTTGGATGGTTCTGGGACAGCTTCATCCTTCATGTCACCTTCCAAAGTGATAGCATCGTGGATTTCAAAATCTTCCTTCGAATTTTCAACAGTTGAGCTGGAGAGTTCACTTTGCTCTTGAATTTGTACCATGAATTCCATAATCTCTCCCATTTGACTCATCAATTTATCCAACTTCTTGTCTTGATTTTGTTGGTCCTGCGTCAAAGAGGTTAGTACTTGAAGAATTTGATCACTATCCATGGACATACTTGAATTTGATTGGAATTGTTGTGGGGTATGCGGTGGTGGCTGCATAGGCGTTAAATACTCCTCAGATTGCTGCCAATATCCATCTTGTTGAGCCTCCTTGGCTTGATTTTGTGAGCCCTGCACCAAAGAATTTAATTCATCAAAAATTTGATTGTAATCTATTGACGAATCTGAGTTTGATTGGGCATATTGTATATGAGGTTGTGGTGGCTGCATAGGTCCTGAATAGAACTCCTCATATGGCTGCCAATATCCTTCATGTTGAACTTGTTGAGCTTCCCACCACATAGAGTTTGAATGATCACTCCAATCTTTTTGTGAACATTGATTGGCTTGATATCCTTGCCTATATGATGCACCAAATATAGGGACATTTTGCATTGTGGTCCTTTCGGCATACTGCGACATTTGAGAAGTAAGATTTGCCAATTGAGCTTGAATGCTAGCAAAATCCATGTCTTACTTCTCTAGTACCTAAAATCAAAGAAAGAAAACTAAATCAAATATCAAAAGTAAAATAAACAAAACAAAACAAAAACAGAAACTAAAAACAAAAGACAAGAAAAGAAACAAAGTCAGTAACTAAAACAAAAGACACGAAAAAGAAATAAAAAGAAACAATGGGGGATTAGCAAAGTTGCTAATCCCCGGCAACGGCGCCAAAATTTGGTGCGAGAGTTACTTGACACACAAATTAAACCCTCTTTTTGACAATTGTAGTATAGATGTAAGTAGGGTATCGTTCTAGGCCGGGGATTAGGAGGGATTGCTAATCTATTCTAAATTAATTTAAAAATATTAAACAAGACTCAAGGACACAAAACTAGACTAAAAACTCTAATAACTCGAAACACACTTAGAATGACTCAAAATAATGAAAACAATCAAATTGGACACTAGGAACTGAAATGGACGGAAATTGAATTAAAAGACTAACAACAATGAAAACTAACTAAATAATATAATTTAATAATGGGGGGGGGTTTGGTTTTGATGAGAAGTAAATTAAACTTAAATAAATTACAGAATTGACAAAAGCATGAAATTAAGGTGAAAGGATAGATGACGGACTAGCTAGAGGGTTTTTCTCCACACATGACACATATGCAACGTAAATTGATTTTCAGTTGTTCTTTCAATAAATTGTGAATGACAATGTTCCAAGTTAATTAGGTCCGCTTAAATTAACTCTTAGATTTCCCTAGATTCATTGGATTGAATGGAATACGCATTACAACCAAATTATTTCTCATCAAAATCCCTAACTATGGAATACGCATGATAGAGACATTCAACAAAGATCATTAAGTTCAACGGAAATCATAAACATTGACTAGGCATTCATAACTATGGAATACGCATGTTAATCCAGCCTAGAATTCACTTAACACGATTGTGGATAACAACCTTCACTACTTTTGAATATAAGTTCATAACGATTAGGTGAAACTCCCTTATATTCTAGCATCAAATTCATGCATGAAAATTAAGCGTGCACTCTTAATCGACATACACAAATTAGTTATCAATCAAGCAGTTAAGCAAATTAAATCACAACTGAAGGTAATCAATTCATATTACAAATATATTCATGGCTTTGAATTAACCTCTAGCCAAAATAAATTTAGTTACACATTATTAACAAATTAAACCAAAAGTAAAACATGGGTTTGAGAAGATAAAACCAAGAAAAATGGAGTGAAACTTTGCTCTCTGTGTTGCTCCCGTCAGTTTCTCCTTGCCTTTGCCTTCTCTCCCCTCTGTCCTGCCTCTGCGCCTCACTCTCCTTCAATGGTGGCGGCACAAGGTGGTTATGGTGGTTGAATGGTTGGTTATATGGAGGAATGGATGGGGAAGGTTTAGATATGTAAGGAGAGGCAAGGGAAGGCTTGGAGAATGGTTAATTTCTGGATGATTTGAATGAGGTTGCTGCCATGGTATTTATAGGAAAAGGATGGACTTGTTTAACACAAAATTTTGGTGGAATTGAGTAGGTGAGCATGGAAAAGAGTGCGAATTGTTGGTGGGTTAGGTATTGAGTCATCCATTCACATGTCATGGTGAGTTAAGCATTGCATCATCCACTCACATGTCATGGTGATTTAAGCATTGCATCATCACTCAAATTTCTGGTGAAAGTGAATCAATGCCCACGGCATTGAAGAATTTCTTGGTTTTGAGTGAAGTTTTGGTCAATCCTTCTAGAAATTTATCCCTTCTTGCAACTTATATTTGTTTCACCATATTTTTAGCATGTTCATAGCCTCTTTTGTCTTCAAATTCGTCCATCCTCATGCCTCCATGCTTGCACAATCCAATCTTGGCCCAAAAATGTTCTAGAATGTTCCAAATTGCTTCTTTTTGCATACTTTGACACTAAAACCTGAAATTGCACGAAAATAACTTTAAACACTATAATTATCATAGTTTAGCTAATTAAAAGCAAGAAAACAAGCTAACTAAGTCGTATAAATATGCTCCTATCACTTGTGAAAAAGGGATTTGAAACCCTAGTATTTATAGGCTAAATGGGGCTGTAGCTGATTGCAAGGTGATCCTATCCATTAAGCCAAAGTTTTGAACGTTTTTCCATTTGGCTCCTCCAAATCAGGCTAGATATCCCCATTCCTTTCCTATTATGTTCCTGGTCTTCTAACAGGCCAGATTTGTCTTGTATTGTTTATTTGGGCTTCAAAACAGGCCACTAAACTTCTTTCCACGTTTGAATAAGGGTCAACCCCAAAAATGGTATGTTTTCACTTCTTTTGCCTTTAAATTGATCCTAAAGTACATGTAACTACACACTAACACAAAATAAGGTAAAATGCAACCGGTTTAACTCAAAAACATCACACAGAGGCTAGAAATGATGGTATATATGCATGAAATATATGAGTTATCAGGCACTGCCTAAGTTTCTCCTTGATGTTTCAGGCAATCACACTACTACATTGAATCCAGAGTTTGTGAGTTGGTTTGAGAATGATTAGAACATTCTTATATGGATCAACTCAACGCTTTCAAAATCCTTGATTCCTTACATCGTTGGGGTTACAAAATGCTCATGAAAGGAAAAATTGGAATCAAGACTCACCACCGCCTTTTAGTCACACATTCATGAGCTCCGATCTCGTCTTCGCAACCTTACAAAAGGTGAATCCATTGCCGCTCAATTCTTGCAATAAATTAAAGAAATTGCAGATGCTCTTGCAAGTGCATGCGCTCCAGTTGAGGATTCTGAACTCATATCTGTTACTCATCCATGGCTTGGCTCCTGAATTTGATTCCTTTATGGATGTGATACAATTTCGAATTGGTTCTACAACTATTGATGAACTCCATGGTTTGCTTCTGAGCAAAGAAATTCAACTTAATAATCACAAGAAAGCTTTTTCTGCAACACCATTTCAGGCTTATTCTTCATTGGCTGGTATTCTTCCTACACCACCAAACACAAACCCTAACTCTCAAGCCTTTACTGCTCAAAATTTCTCCAATCAAGGCCATGGATTGGATCAGAACAATTTGAATCACAATTATAATCAAAATCGGGGCAACTTTCAAAACAACAACAACAATCAGAGGCATAATTTCAATCGTGGAGGTTGCAACAATTTTCAATACTATGGCAAGAAAATCTCCTACCAAATTTGCAAACAATTTGAACATGAAGCATAGGATTGTCCTCAACGGATGAATGCAAACTATTGTGCCAAGTCTTCTCACTCTACAATGGTGGCCAACACATCTAACTCCACTCATACTTGGCTTGTAGACTTAGTGGCTACATATCACATGACCAACTTTTATGCCGATCTTTAGAATCCAGAAGCAAATATAGGTCCTAAACAAGTTTGTATTGGCAATGGAAAAGGTTTACCTATTTCTCACTTTGGCTCTTCTAATTTGCCTACTGCCAATTATAATTTTCAATTGCATAATGTGTTGGAAATGTGACCTAAAGCCAATCATATGATGATACTTTACAAACATTTCACATGTTAAACTAATCTAGTTTAATATAAAGGGCAAAGATTATTGTTTAAAGCCATCTCATATAAATGTTATATGCTTAAACGATAAGTCCAAGGAATATGTAATTGGGAGAATGTGATTTAAAGAAGTTAGATTCGTGAGACCATTCTCTTTCATATACATATCCTAAATGATGTGGTAAAAACTAACACACAAATTAAACCCTATCAAGATAATTGTAGTACGCGTAAGTAGGGATCGTTCTAGGCCGGGGATTACTTAGGGATGCTAATCAACACAAATTAAACTTAAAAATGAAAACTAGACTCTAAAATAGAAAACTAAACTCAAACTACTCAAAATAGACTAAACTAACTCAAAACACACAAACTAAGTTAAATTGATTCAATCAGGAACTAAAGGGATGTTTTGGACGAAAATTAAACTAAAAAGACTCAAAACAATGTTTATGGACTAATTCTAACTTATGTTGACTCAAAACACTGAAAAGAAACCAATTTTGGACATATTCTAAATAAAAACACAAAATATAGAGGGTGTAGTGATTTTTGATGAATTTAAAGTAAAAGCAAACAGATTTAAAGACTCTAAATAACTTTGGACGAAATTGGTGATTTAATGGGTGAATGGCTAGCTAGAGGGTCCTTCTACACACATGACACACATGCATACAAATCAATTTCCAGTTATTCTTCTGATAAACCATGAATGACAATGCCCCAAATTAATTGTGAACTGCACAAATTAACTTTCAGATTTTCGTAAATTCATTGAATTGGACTCAGCGACGTAACCAAATTATTCTTATCAAGTTCCCCACATGAATTGCATAATAAAGGTACATATCAAAGATCATTAAGTTCTATGAAAATCATAAGCATTGACAAGGCATTCGTAACTATGAACTGCATGATACTCCTGCTAAGAATTCACTTAACACAATCATGACTAGTGACTTTTACTACTTGTGAATATAAGTTCATAACGATTAGGTGAAATTCCCTTATATTCTAGCATCAAATCCCTGTATGCAAACTAAGTGTGCACCCTTAATCAACACACAAGAACAAGTTATCAATCAAACAGATAAGTAAATTGCATTCACGATTCATGTAATCATAATTGGATGTAATCAATTCATATCACATATATATTCATGGCTTTAAATTCACCTCTAACTAAAACGATATTAGTTCCACATGTTTGCAATTAAACAAAGACAATCTAATTTAAACATTGAACTAAAACTAAGGATAGAAAGAACTCAGAAACGCTCTAGCACTCCAATGGCAGATTTGGCACAATCCTTGGCTGTAGGGCATGACACAAGTTCTTCTTCTCCTTGCAAGCACGGTACAAGTCTCCAAATACCCTCAGAAACCTGGGGCACTCTTTTATTTTTTTGATTTTTAATCTCTTATGTGTATAGTGCGAAATTATGGTCAGAGATATGTATTACACAATCCTAGGGGAAAAGGACTAGGAAATTCGGCACAAAGCTTCTAGAAAGGGTTGTTCTGACAGATTTCTAGAAGAAAAGGAATAAAAGGGTGCAGCACCAATTTAGGCAGAGGATAGGACTTCTAGAACTAGGTATTTCAGTGATTTAATGTGAAATTGATTCCCCCTTGCAGCTGGAATTAAGGTAGGATAAGATTAGGATAAGACAAGACAAGATAAGGTTGGTTAAGATAATGTTCCTTCCTTTTAGCTGATTCCTTATCTTCTTTGTCTAAACTTTATTTTTTTTATCTCATCAACATATTCCTAGCCTCTTGAACTTCAAAAACGTCCATCCACCTGAAGGATGATTTTGTGAAAACATGTTCATTTGAATAACATCTATAGCATGCATTTAACAATTAAAAGGCGGAATCATGCTTGCATGCATTCAAAAACAAAACATTACCCATGAAATTCAAAGCCTAGTAGATTGGTGAACCAAGACTCAACTCAAATCAAAGCGAGTTGAGAAATATATACCTTTGTAGATTCCTCTTTGCATAAGCAAAGGCTAATCACCTAAAGAGAGGGCCTTCATTCCTTGCATCTAAAATCTATGGATTTGGATGGAAGAATAGGTTTCTCCAAGTTCCTAAAATTGAGAACCTCTAAGTATCCACACCAAGGTTAGATTTAAGTAGAAATGAGTGACCTTAGAGGAGTAGGATTGCTAGATACACCCTCCAAGGGGGCCGGCCTCCTAGAGAGAAAAGGAGAGACAAGTTCTTTCCAATTTTCTCCAAAAGAACCCCTTAATGAATTTTAGGCTATAAAGTTCTTTATATAGTCACTTCTTTAAATGACCTAAAGAACCAAAAACCCTAATTCAACACACATGCCCGGCCACATAAGGGATTTGGGTTTTTGGGCCCTTGTGAATCTTTATTCATTAAATTGTCATACAACTTAAGTCAATGGGCTTGACGTTCGAAGCCCATTGGGCCTTAAGGTCCAAAACTATCCCGAGGTCTTTAACGAACTTATTTGTTTGATTAATTAACATATTAATTAATCCTTGCCATAAATAATTAAACCATTTAATTATTCTTACTCATCTCCATTGTTTCTTCAATCTCCACCTTACACGGTGTACGATCCATTAGGTTCCTTTTAGCGAGGCAGTGGGCGATTAAAACTCTTTCAAATCGATTGTGAATTGAAACTTACTTTCAATTCTCCCTTTAGTATTTATACACGTTTAGGGCTTCCACAAACCAAGAGTGACACCTAGCAGCATATCATGGTTACCCAAGCTAGTCAAAAGAGGTAGAGAACCTATTCAGTTTAGGATTACAAATGCAATACGGTCTTTCTCTAATACAATACTCTTGACCACATTGTTTGGTTTGATAGTTTATTCATGTCTACTATCCAATGTGATTCGTGTGCTTATATGATTACCTTGAATGTGATTTGGAACGACTTTCCTAAATCTCATTCATACTCTGGCCAGAGATTCTTAATCATATCATAGAGTATTCTCCCCCAAACGGTTTGAAGGTTAGAGATCCCTTGTTGCGCATTCACTTGCCTCCATAGCTAAGTGGCTTAACCCTAACTATGCCGTGGACACCCTCCTGATGGAGTGACTTTGACATAATCAAAGATCAAGGACTTAACCACAAGACAACTATGATGCCTCAGGTCAAAGGACTATTTTGCATTATCCCAACCATGAGTTCTCATGTGACATGAATATGAGAACTCTTCGTTGATCGTGTTTAGTGAACTCATTCTCTATTGAGCACCTACGTACTTGTCTTGATGTCACACACACCAATGACTCGAGACTAGTCACTCTCCCTGAGAGAAAACACAGCACGTACTGATCTTAACGGACTGTCAATGCCTAATTGGCAATCCTATGATCAGGAACGTTTAGGATGTGTCTACGAAAGAATGGTCTCATGAATCTAACTTCTTTAGATCTCATTCTCCCAATCACATATTCCTTGGACTTACCGTTTAAGCATATAACATTTATATGAGATGACTCAAACAATAATCTTTGCCCTTGATATTAAACTAGATTAGTTTAACATGGGAAATGTCCGTAAAGTATCATCATATGATTGGTTTTAGGGCACATTTCTAACACCACCTTGTTCCATGCATGTGCTATCCATTCTTGGCCCAAAATGCTCCAAAATGCTCCAAATTGCACTTTGTTGCCAACTTTGTCATTTGAACCTGAAAATACACGAAAGTAGCTTAAAAACACTCTAATAAGTAGAAACTAGCTATGAAAATGCAAGAAAACAAGCTAACTAAGTTGAATAAATATGCTCCTATCATTAAACGTTCCTGATCATAGGATTGCCAATTGGGCATTTATAGTCCATTAAGATCAATACATGCTATGTCTTCTCTTAGAGAGAGTGACTGGTCTCGAGTCATTGGTGTGACTGACACCAAGACAAGCATGTAGGTGCCCAATAGAAATGAGTCCACTGAATGCAATTAACAAGAGGTTATCATACTCATGTCATATGAAAACTCATGGTTGGGATAATGCAAAGTAGTCCTTGACCTGAGGTATCATAGTTATCTTATCGTTAGGTCCTTGATCTTTGTCTATGTCAAAGTCACTCCGTCAAAGGGTGTCCATGGCATAGTTGGGGTTAAGCCACTTAGTCATGGAGGCAAGTGAATGCCCAATAAGGGATCTCTAACCTTCAAACCGTTTGAGGGAGAATACTCTATGATATGACTAAGAATCTCTGGCCAGAGTACGAATAAGATTTAGGAATTTGTTCCAAATCACATTCAAGGTAATCATATAAGTAAGAGAATCACATTGGATAGTAGACATGAATAAACTATCAAATCAAACAATGAGGTCAAGAGTATTATATTATAGAAAGATTGAATTGCATTGTAATCCCAAATTGAATAGGTTCTCCACCTCTTTTGATTAACTTGGGTAGCCATGACATACTACTAGGTGTCACTCATGGTTTGTGGAAGCCCTAAAGGTGTATAATCACTAAAGGGAGAATTGAAAAGTAAGTTTCAATTCACAATCGATTTGAAGTGTTCTAATCGCCCACTGCCTTGCTAAAAGGAACCTAATGGATCATACACCGTGTAAGGTAGAGATTGAAGAAACAACGGAGATGAGTAAGGATAATTAAATGGTTTAATTATTTATGGCTGGGATTAATTAATTTTTTAATTAATCAAATGAATAAGTTCATTTTAGACCTAGGGTTAATGTTGGGCCTCAAGGCCCAATGGGTTTTGAATGTCAAGTCCAATAACTCAAGTTGTATGACAACTTGAAAACACAAAGGGCATGAAAGCCCAATGAAACCACATGACCGACCATAGAGAGTGTGAGGGAGAGTTGGTCTTAAATTCAATTATGCCACTCAATGTAAGTGGCTATAGAAAGGAAATTATAACTCATTCCCTTATTAAGGGTTTTCTAGAGAGAAAAGAGAAAAACACAAAAAGGCTCTCTCTTCTCTAAGGAGGCCGGCCACCCTAGGAAGAATGGACTAGCATCCATTTCTTCCTAGGTCACTCATCTCTTCCTCAATGCTATCCTTGGTGTGGAAACTTGGAGGTTCCTTTTCTTGGGAACTTGAAGAATCCATTCCTTCATCCATATCCAAGAAGTCATGGAGCCAAGAAGCAAAGTTCCTCCATCCACATCCATGGAGCCAAGGAGCAAGGAGGCTAAGGAAAGAAGGCTCTGAAATGGGTCAATATCCGTTGCTAAGCATGAAGGATAATTTTGTGAAAACATGTTCATTTGAATAACATCTATAGCATGCATTTAACAATTAAAAGGCGGAATCATGCTTGCATGCATTCAAAAACAAAACATTAACCATGAAACTCAAAGCCTAGTAGATTGGTGAACCATGAATCAACTCAAAACAAAGTGAGTTGAAATTTATACCTTTGTAGATTCCTCTTTGCATAAGCAAAGGCTAATCACCCAAAGAGAGGGCCTACATTCCTTGCATCTTAAATCTATGGATTTGAATGGATGAAAAGGTTTCTCCAAGTTCCCAAAATTGAGAACCTCTAAGTCTCTTCACCAAGGTTAGATTGGAGAAGAAATGAGTGACCTTGGAGTAGTGGGATTGCTAGATGCACCCTCCAAGGGGCCGGCCTCTTTAGAGAGAAATGGAGAGACATGTTCTCTCCAATTTTCTCCAAAACAAACCCTAAATGAATTTTGGCTATAAAGTCATATTTATAGCTTTATTCATTTGAGTGGCAAACTTGTAAATAAGTCCAAGTTCACTACCCTTAACAATATGGCCGGCCTTAGGGTGTATTTGGGTTGTTTGGGCCTTTGTGAATATTTAGTCATTAAGTTGTGATACAGCTTAAGTCAATGGGCTTGACGTTCGAAGCCCATTGGGCCTTCAGGTCCAAAAACTATCCTGAGGTCTTTAACGAACTTATTCATTTGATTAATTAACATATTAATTAATCCTTGCCATTAATAAATAATTAAACCATTTAATCATTCTTACTCATCTCCATTGTTTCTTCAATCTTCACCTTACACGTGTATGATCCATTAGGTTCCTTTTAGCGAGGCAGTGGGCGATTAAAACCATTTCACATCGATTGTGAATTGAAACTTACTTTCAATTCTCCCTTTAGTGATTACACACGTTTAGGGCTTCGACAAACCATGAGTGACACCTAGCAGCATATCATGGTTACCCAAGCTAATCAGAAGAGGTGGAGAACCTATTCAGTTTAGGATTACAAATGCAATACGGTCTTTCTCTAATACAATACTCTTGACCACATTGTTTGGTCTAGTAGTTGGTGAACCTTTTGGGTTTTGTATTTTTATAGTTTATGATTTGAATGTTGTAATTGTTACAAGCATTATTCTTGTTTCTTTGAATGTAAATTTTGTTAGAAAATTTGCCATCTCAAAAGTTGTAGATGTAGTTCATTTAAGCATGAATTTTGGAGCTAAAATTTGGTGCCATGTTTATGGGGAAATTCGGCCAAATCCAAGGGGTGGATTTTTGGGTTGTTGTTTGTCTTGTTAAAAGTGTTTTAAAGTGACATTAGGAACCCTTAAGTACCCTAGGATGTTAACCCTCTTTTGAGTAGTTAAAATTTGAGCTTTATTGAGTGATAACATTCATGGAGCTCTTATGGATTTTCATGGATGTTCTTCAATGTTCTTGCTTTGTTCTTCTTGTTCATACCAAGAACAAAAAGTTTGTTGTTTTCATTCAAAAAGGGTGTTTGGTTGTTTATTTGCTTTTGTTAGTGATGGATGGCATGATTTTTCAAACAACATCCATACTTTTTTTTACTATTCACACCATACCAATCACTTACAACTTTTAATCACCTTTCAAGCACACAAATCAACTCACACACACCATCACTACTCACCATGACCGGCCACCCCTATAATGGGGGTACTATTGGGCTTTTATGCAATTACATAAAGTTTTGATACTTTTGTGTATTTGCACCATGACCCGAAAGTTTATATTTTTACGTAAAGGCCCAAAATCACTAAGGGACAAATTGTTTTGCTCATTTAATGAAGTTTTTGTATTTGTTGAAATATTTTGAGTTCTAGTTGTAATTACATGAAGTAGTGGATTTTTTTGTTTTTACAAAGCGATCTCAAAAGTTTGTATTTTGCAATATAGCCCAAAAGTTGAGGTTATGGCATCTTGGCCCAAATTAGTTGAGAACAAAATAGTTTTGTCTCTTTAAATGAGAATTGAATTTTCATTTCATTTAGCTCCATTTAAATTTATTCTATGGATACAAAAACCAAATGACAATGTTGCATTCAAATTTAATTAGTTAAAGCGTTAATTAATTAAAGAAAGGTTGATTATGAACCTAAGCCTACGATAATTGAGCTATGTGAAAGGCCGTCTCTCAAATTTGTTTGAACCATGGGAATGTGTAGATTAAGTTTTGGTTGTAATTTGATATGATCAAATATTGTAAAAGAGCATAAGCTCTTCTTTACTTTAAAGTATTTTGATTTGATCAAATGTTGTAAAAGAGCATAAGCTCTTCTTTACTTTGAAGTACTCCTCTCTTGTTTTATTTAATATGCATGAAATTGGAGTAGTTGGGTCCAATGCCCAGTAAGAAAACACGCCTTAATGTGATTAAACGTGTAAGTAAATTCAATCACCATCCCTTGACCGACATCCAACATTAGGCTTGTGTTGGATCGAATCAAAGGTTCATAGTCATCCTAAGGCCCTAAGGTAACTATATAGTCCATTAATGAATGCAAAGCTTATGTTAGTAGTACCATATACTCTTGCTTTAAAAATCATTTTACAAGCATAGTGGGAGTATCATATACTACTAAATCGATCACATGGACCAATAGTTGTAATAGGACCAAATTGTTTTAACGAGATTAAAATGCATGTTTATACGTGATGAGACCTAAAAACCCTCAACTAAACCGTTATTAAGTTGACAAGCGTGAGAGTGCTTTGAACACTCTTTCGTGGCCTTCCACCGTGGTAGGCTCCGATCGTTTGTGACTCATACATCGACTTTACCCTATCATGGGGGAGTACAAAGTATGTACTTACACTCAAGAGGAGTTCTATATGCATACATGATATTGTGAAGGTAGGCAACAAGAATGATCAACATCATATCATTGTGAGGTTATTCTTGAACCCCTACCCGAACTTGCGTGGTGGGAATGACTTAACTAAGTGCAATGGAGCCAACATCATGTCAGTGTGAGGCATCATTCTCTAGAGGCCAAATAAGATGGGTACTTACATGAGATGTAAATGAGTAAGCGTACTCTCTCATTATTATTGATGCTAGCCAACATCATATTATTGTGAGGTAGGCTTGGTAATAGTGAGCCTCCCATAGCCTACTAAGAGTTTCCTCCAAAACTCTCGAATTCCAATGGGGGATATGGAATTTGCCAAAAATAGTGGGCGGTGCTATTTGTTTAAACACCCATATCAAATGGCTTAAAATCAATCAATTTATATTCGTTATATATTTATTTACCGATATATTTGCAAATGCTATCCAAAACTTGACAAAGAAAAGCTGAAGGCTTTAGTTTCCGGACTTGGTACCACAATCCCATGGATTGTCTTGAATGGATTATATATGTACCTAAGTAGTCTCATCCTCACAAACTTCCTATTGATAATGTATCATTGGAAGAACATGTTAGATAAGTCTATTATAAAGAGGACAACACAAAAAACAAATGCTTATTCCTTTGTTGTATGAACAAAAGGAACTTGAGAAGATTAGCACAAAGACATGGACACTTTTAGTGTCATAATTCTTCCATTACAAATTTCTGTATGAAGAAATAAGAGTTGCTTTGAACAACCCTTAGTTAACGCAAACACTAGTGCTTGTTTCTTTGTTAAATCAACAAGGAACTTGAGAAGTAAGGACAAGGGCTTGGACACTTTATGTGCCATGATTCTTCACTTACAAATTGTTGTATGAAGAAATAAGAGTTGCTTTAAACAACTCTTGAAAGTTTGTAATCATGTTTAGAACTTAATGGTTGATTGACAAAAATAGTCCATCAACATGGACTTATGATGATTTTGAATCATTGAGTGTTGAAGTGTTAAACCACTTCAGGAGACGGAAACTAGGCAAGGACTTCACCTTTGAGTCCTTATCCAAATGGTTCACTAAGCTTATTGTAAACTATATAGTGAACAATAACCGCACGCTCTCCAAATCATTTGATGTGTATAGGACAATTGAAATAAGTTTCAAGAGAGATAGTGGGAGTTTAAGGGACCATGACTATTGTAGTCAATGGAGAAGTCAAATGAAGAAGGTGAAATAACTCCAAGGGAACAAACTTTCTTTATGAAAGGATGGACATTGGAAAGGGTATTTGCAAGAAATGTCTTGCAAGTGTCAAGAACACACATTTGAAGGTGTTGTAAATTGTTCTTAAATAGTTTAAAACCGTTGGTTCTTCTACTCGAGCGCTTGATTCCATATTAGTAACTATGTTTTACAATCGTTGTAAAAGTGTGGCTAATAAGAAGTAGAAGATTAATGAGAGAAGAGAAAGTACTTCACATTTGGAACGTGAATAAAATATAGATCTCTGCGAAAGCACATAGTACTTACTTCCTCATATGAACTACCAAAGAAATTGGAAAAACAAAGATTGTCTTTACATTCCAATTTGAATAAGGAACTTAATTCCGTCACTATAATTTTAAGAGATGGATGAATGTTTTGTTTGACAAAACATTGTTCTTTATTAATGAATGATTGGATTATTGTAATCTGATTGATGGTCTCTATAGTAGAGATGATGTGGTAGTGTTAACTGTTTAGAATATAACGATGCTTAAAACCCAAAAGGTTGCAAGGTAGTGACTAATCCCATTGAGTTGTGACACCTCTAAAACATAAATTACAAGTTGGTCATAGATGGATACTTTGGATCGTTAGATCCGGATCCAATGCCTTCTTGTTAAAATTGTATAGAGGTGAAATGTTTGAATCTTTATTCTTTTGAAAAGAAGAAAGAATCACAAAGTTGTTGAAGTTAATTCACTTAGATGTTAGGGGCACTTGTCCACAACATAATACTGCTCATGTTGTATGACATTCACTGACGATCGATCTCGATTGGACTGTTGTTTATTTTGAATAAACACAAGTCTGAATACTTTGCAAAAGGTTTCAAAGAATTCAAGAATGTAAGTTGATGAGTAAGACGTCTAAAGTATTTACCTCCTTAGATTTGATCCAAGGAAAAATAACACTTTAGAAGAGTTTCCTTGAAAGATATCAAGGAAAGTAGCATCATAAGATAATGGATTTCTCCATTGGGAGAAGAACGAACTCGAATAAGATGTAGTTCATTGGTTGTTATCAATTACCCATATATAGGATATATACTTCTAAGACAATATGATTTTTAATTAGAAGATCTTCCAAAATTTTCATGACTCCATAGGATGTAGTTGGAAAGAAAGACAAGTCTTAATCGTGTTAAGATTTGGGGTTGTGTACCAGTAAGCAATATTTTTTTGAGAACAATCTTGTGGGATATCCTTAAATTAACCTTTGGATTTCACTTCTATAAAACAACCAACAAATGTTATTTGTTGGGTAGTTCATTGTAATCCTACAATAGGATTTGCCTAAGATAGAGCAAATGAATGAGAGATAGAACTCAAAGAATGGGTTCTTTGAGAGACAAGATGATAATCAACAAATAGAACAAACTAGTTCCTACACCACTAGCTCCAAGGTAGTCAAGAAGGATCTATAAACCATTTCAGTTGAATGGTTTGAATTTTATGACTATGTCATAGAGTTACACCTCTGAATTCGAAAGAAATGAGAATGAAAATCCTTACGACTACATTGAGTGTATATACGATGTATAATACCATTTGACCCGAAATAGTGAAACCTTCATGGCTAATTGGTAGCTTAAGGTGACTACAATCAATGTGATTGGTTAACTTGGAAGAAACCATATTTGACGTAGTCTTGGTTTCTGTTAATTTGAAGATTGCCAGCTACAACTAAATGGTGATTCAATGTTTGGACATAATATGGGTTTCCGAAACCATTATCAAGATAGTCTTGATAATATTTGTCTAAGACTAGGAATCACATGACGTCTAAGTTGTAGAGATCCATCCATCATGTATTTTAGCAAGATAGTGGGAGCTATAAGGGTGCGTTTATTGCACCAGACTGTCTCGGAATGGACTAGCTTCAGGGACTAAGCTGGACTAGCTTAGACTAGACTAAGCTGGACTAGCATAGTGAAGCGTTTGGTGCAGTGTAAGACTAAGAAGCAGGATAATGAAAACAGTACTGTCACCAGTTTGATGTTAGTTCTCCGACCGGATCATTTCCATCTAAAGAAACACTTATGAACTTGTTCTAAGACCACAATGACTGTGTGTGATCGAGCTTACTAGTTATAATGTGGCTATAGATTTGAAATATGTCAAATTTGCTACATCAATGGTCAGCCTGCAATCACTCTTAAATTAGATATGTCAAATTTGCATTAGATGTGAAGTGTGTACATATTTTTGTATAGAAGAATTTACAGCCCCGATGCTTGTGTAAGAATTTATAATTTTTCAACAGGGAAACCAGTAACAGGTTTTATCTCTGTAGCCAAAGCACGCAATTCGCCTACTTCTTCACTGTTGAGCTGCCATCCAAGTGCACCTGCAAATTCTGCAGCCTGTTCTGCGTTTTTGGCTCCCAGAATTTGCATAACGTTGTCCTGGGCTATCAACCAGTTTAGGACTACCTGTTAATAGTAACCCAACTCGCATTAAAACCCAGCAATGAGAACAAACTATATTTACACATTTTAATACCCCAACACCTATTTCTGCATTTCAGAATTCTTGCCTGATATATCAATATGTAGTTTAATGATCTTATACGGAAAACATGAAACTACCAAGAGTTGGACTACATGTATAAAGGACGGTGAAACAAAGAGTTTCTTTCAGCATGAACTGGAAGTTGCAACGGTATCTATGAAGTGTTTCATACTCGTATAGGGTCCAAAATGGACTAACTACTAAAATACTGTACTTTTGGGGGTATTTTCAGCCATGCTTCCACATAAATGAAAACTTTAGGGCTTCTAATATGGAAAAGATAAAAGCTAGTTAAAGTTAAAAGAGCATCAACAAACCTGTATGTTTGTTTTACTGTACTTTTCTCCTTTTTCCTTGATCCGGTTCAGCAGAGATTGGAGCTGCAGATAACATCAATATTTTAGCAAAACAATTTGGAACTTAATGTGTAGCTCTTTTAAGGTATTGACTATGATTTACCTTTGAAAGAAATTCAGGAGTATAAATTTGTCTTCGAGGGCCAGTTGGGGGATTTTTAGGTGTATACTTTCCTGTAAGAGCACCTGCATATGCATAAATAGTAGAATGTCAATCTTCTCAATCTCTTTCACCCCTGGAACATATAGACAAACTTGACTAATGTGGTAACCAATCTAGTAAAATCTGAAATTAAAGGCCGTAATCGTTGTAAGCAGGGTTGTGCAGAGATTCAAGTAATAACATAAGATCCAAACAGACATCTTTTATCAAGATTCCTCATTTTTTTATGTTAAATAACTACATCCCCATTGTTTTGTTAAAAACTAAATATTTTACTCGAAAACCAGATGTTTGGAATTTTTTGTAAGGTATTACAGCCATTCGCCAACTATCCAGCCACAGTTGAATTCACATTAAAGCTTTACCATGCAAGATCGCCATTCGCCAACTACCCAGCGGTAGTTGAATTCAACAAAAGAAAAATACAAGCTAGATGATGAACAGATAAAGTACATGAATGCACAAGATGTACAAAATTTTATTTTCTTCATCGTTTCATTTAGGCATATATATAGTTGGAAGGTGATAGCCTGAAAGGTGAGTCTTTATATGCACAACTAAAGTCCATAACTATTATGAAACATAGAATAAATAACATCATAAAGTTGAAGTTAAGAACTACTTGACAAGGAATGCTCGAAAATTCGAAATTTCACATTAAAAGGCTGACTGAGAAAAGTGAGCAAGTATGATTTCTTCCAAGTCCTAACTTGGCAATGTTTAAGATTGCACAGAGAGGTCTTAAATAATGTAAAATAAGAAGACATTATATCTCTTAAGCTAACATATGAGAATATGGTAAGAAAACATGAGGTCCCAACTTCACCTTGAGTAATAGGTGAATAAGCAATCAAAGTGATCCCAAGTTCATCATAGGTAGACTTCACTCCATTCTCCTCTGGTGCCCTGTATATGAGGCTGTAATTCACTTGATTTGATGCTAGTTGGATACCTCTCTTTTGAAGTTTTGCTTGTGCCTCACACAATCACTTTTGTGAAATAACAAACTTTATACGTCATGTTATGGTTAGGAGCATCTATGATAGAAATTTTTTTCCATGATTTGAACTACTAATTTTAACCAACAATAAATAGATAAAAGATCGAATTATACCGTTGTAGTTGGAAACACCAACAACCTTCACAAGGCCCTGCTCAACAGCATCTCCAAGACCATTGAGATACCCTGAAAATTGATTTCCCAAATACACCTCTTCAGAAACAAAATGTAAATAATGTAACCTCCTAATTATATTAGATGGACAAATTTATTTAATGAAAAAATGGTGTTACTTATGAAGTTATGAACAACCCTCATTTCCCCATATTCCAGGCCTGAAAAAAAACACAAACACTTGATAAGATTTTGTAGGATTCAGTAACAGGATGATTGTTTGATCCACAAGCAAGCTATAAACAACGGTTAGATTCAATTGTGATGCTACTGCAACATCCCTTTACAACAACAGTTATAAATCGAAGAAATATGAAAATGGCATAAAATGTGAAAACCCCAAATTCTAATCTCCATTTGACCCTGTTGATGCACAAAACCGGATGGTCTTGGAACAACGTAAATCCGACCGTGAATCTGCATGAAATGTAAATGACACAAAGAACACAAGGATTTTATCGTGGTTCACCCCAATGTTTGGGCTACGTCCACACTGTAGTTGATTCTGTTTCTCTGTAAGTGTATGGATACAAGTGTTTGGGGGAAGTCCCCCAGAGAAAGAAGAGAAGGGAGAGGAGAGCCTCGGTGGTGTGAGGTCTCTCCTGAATGTAATGAGAGCTTCTCTTAGCCTTCTTAGGCTTGGCTCTTTTGCCTCTCCTAGAATGAGGGGAGGAGTCCCCTTTTATAGAATAAGGGGCTCCTCCTCTTTTACAAAGTATGGGCTTTAGTGTGAGGCCCAAATACAAGGCCCAAGGCCCAAATATACGAGGCCCTAAATATGGTATAAACAGTAGTCCCCCAAGTCTTCAGTCAAGAGAGTCTTTTGGCTGGAGACTTGAAATTCAGTCCATGTGTGGGCCGAAGTAACTAAATGTCGTCTAGAACTGATGCTCGATATGAGGCGGTGCCCAATCTGAAATGATGCTCAACTAGAAGTAGCACATGTTGTGAGGCCGCTTTGCTTGTAGCTTATGTTGCCTTGGTTGGCTTGGTTTGTGGCGTTTGAAGGTGAGGGAGTCCCTTTTATAAAATAAAGGCTCGCTCCTCGATACATAAATTTAGGAGTGATGCTCGTGGCGAGGTGGTTGCTCAGCTGGCGGCGATACTCTCTAATGGTGGTGAGGGAGTCCCTTTTATAAAATAAGGGCTCGCTCCTCAATACATAAGTGATGGGCTAAGTCCCCCAAGTATTTTTCATGAGGCCCAGTTGAGGCCCAATATATGGTACATAATGTAGTCCCCCAAGTCTTTAGTCAATAGAGTCTGTTGGCTGGAGACTTCAAATTGAATCCATGTATGGGCCGAAGTGGCGGTTGTTCGAAGGCGGTATTTGTATACCCTGCACTGAAGCTTTGAAGCTAGAGCTCTGTAAATGAAGCTTTCGAAGCTGGAGCTTTTGTAAATGAAGCTTTTGAAGCTGATTGACATGAGTGATGCTCATGAATGTTTATGTTGATTGACATGAGTGATGCTCATGGATGCTGTCATGAGTGATGCTCATGAATGTTAACATGAGTGATGCTCATGAATGTTGACATGAATGATGGTCATGAATGTTTATGTATGATTGTCATGAGTGATGCTCATGAATGTTTATGTATGAATGACATGAGTAGTGCTCATGTATAATTTTGGAGTACTAGGCGTACTTTTGATGATCTGGTTGGTGCTATTTCAGGCCTATGGGCCTTTGCCCTCCACAACATGTCAGCCCATTTGTTTTGGGCTTTTCCCTTTTTTTTTTTTTTTTTTTTTTTGTTTTTTTTTTGACCCTCTGATGGGGTTTATATATATTACCCTCTGATGGGGTTTATACAGATGTCTCCGAAAGATAATAAAAATAAATTACATCATTCGGGTGGGGTATTTATTCCTTGTTTTGGCAGTGTCTCCATGTGCATCCTTTTTGCTTTCCTCTTTTCTGCTTTCTGAAATATTCTCCCAACGACATGATCTTTTTTCTTTTCTGTTCCCTCTTTGATCTCTCCACTTCCAGACACACTGACTTGCTTTTGCTTTTACTTTCCCTTTTCTTTCTCTTTTCCTTTTGCTTTGTCCGCCACTGCCTTTCTCTTTTCTGGGACTGCCCATCACATCACCACCTTCAAGCTCAGAAATATCAGGGATCAACTCTCCCTCTTCTCGGCGAGGTTGAGTGACATCAAACCCAAGGTGAGGCCGGACAAAATCCCGGCGAAGACCGGTGTAGAGACATCACGACCCCGGCGTAGAGGAATGTCGTCCGACGTCATCCAACTGGCGAACTCCTGCGAGGTGGTGTTGGGGTTGACAGCGAGGTGGCCTCCACTTCATCGGACGAAAACCTTAGAAATCTATCTCTCTGTCTTCCTCCTATTTCGCCCATCTACAACTCGTGAGTCTGCTTCTCCAGCTCGGCATTTTTATCAGATGCTGCAACAAAATCTGACTTCAACAGGTTGATACGTTCAGGTGACTCACACAGGGAGGAACCAACCTGGGCGATCAATTTAGCAAAGTTACGATTGAGAATCGCTGCTGCTGGGACCCGGTTCTCCTCCACTCGGGTCGGCTTGCTGCTTTAAATCTGACGGGGGTAGGTGGCATGGATGGCGCTGGTGGCAGCTGCTGTGCGGGACTCGACTTCCCAGCCATGGATGCAAAGGACGTGTCGCCCGTCGGTCAAAGGCTCAGCTCCGGTGGCTTTCAGCTCCTCTCTATTGCTCTGCTGCAGCAACAGATCTCCGTCTCCTTCGTCAACAAGTATCCATTTTTGTCAACAGATCTCCCTCCTCGCCGCCGGTCCAGCGCCGTTGCTCTCCACACCGTTCGAGGATGACAAGTCCTCCATTTCTGTGCTGGATATGCAGGCGGAACAATCCGACGACGAAGACGACTTGGCGTCGCCGTCGCAGTCACCGGAAAAAATTCAGGCGAGCAGGATGAGCAGAGAGAGTGGAGATCGCGGGTTCCTGCAACAGAATCTGAGAAGATGGCAGACTTGACGGAGATCTTGATGGAGATGGCAGACTCCGGCGGAGAAGACTTTAGGGCAGCTGCTTCCATGCGCTAGGACTGGTTCCCTCCTGCTCTCAACACTTCAAGACCGGTGAGCTTCCCGAGCTCCAATGAGATCGACCCGGTTAACAGAGAGCTTGAACTGAGGTCGACGACTGGCCGCAATGAATCGCGGGTTCCGGCGATGGGAAAGAAGCAGACTCGGTTTGTTTTGGGTCAACGAAGCGGACGCTTGGATTCGTCGGAGTACCTCGTTGTGGATCTCCAGCTTCTGCCTGAATCTGCATGGCTGTGCCTGCGATGACAGCACCGCTTGGCTGCCGCGGCTCTCCACGTTCTCGTCGACAGCCATTGAAGAGCTCGGAAAAAGCCTGTTACTTCCCCTAATCTTTCTCCAGGAGCTTTTGGACACGTGTGAAGGTTAAGGGAGAAGTGGAGGTGTTTTTCCAGGAGCTTTTGGATGTTGTTTTTTTGTAATTTGGATGTTGCTTTTACAAGAACAGAGAGGGATGGAAGAGCACAGGTGTTGGAATTTGGATCTTTTCTGTTGATAGGTTTTTGCAGATTTTGCAGATTCACAGTGGTGAAATTTGATGAAAAAATGAAAGAGAACCGACATAGTTTTTTGTATCGATTCCCACAGACGGCGCCAAATGTTGATGCACAAAACCGGATGGTCTTGGAACAACGTAAATCCGACCGTGAATCTGCATGAAATGTAAATGACACAAAGAACACAAGGATTTTATCGTGGTTCACCCCAATGTTTGGGCTACGTCCACACTGTTGTTGATTCTGTTTCTCTGTAAGTGTATGGATACAAGTGTTTGGGGGAAGTCCCCCAGAGAAAGAAGAGAAGGGAGAGGAGAGCCTCGGTGGTGTGAGGTCTCTCCTGAATGTAATGAGAGCTTCTCTTAGCCTTCTTAGGCTTGGCTCTTTTGCCTCTCCTAGAATGAGGGGAGGAGTCCCCTTTTATAGAATAAGGGGCTCCTCCTCTTTTACAAAGTATGGGCTTTAGTGTGAGGCCCAAATACAAGGCCCAAGGCCCAAATATACGATGCCCTAACTATGGTATAAACAGACCCTAAAAATCAAAACCCTAATTTGTTCAAGTGAAAAGGTCTATTATTGAAAATTTCTCAAACCCAAAACACCTAAATCAAATAAAGTTCAGTAATATCACGATCCGCAAAACAAATCGAAGAAATAATGTCGGATTCAAAGTTTACCAGACAAGAGGAGCATATGAGGGTGACCAGGATGCAACTGAGGGCGAGCAGGACGCAGAGATAAGGATGAGGAGGACGACGATGAGGAAGCAGGGTGCTGACGACACTCTCTCGTTTATCCTGCGAGGTTCTCTCTTGCAGGAGCGCAGGAGGTTTTAGGAGTCCGGGGTGTTTTGGGTGTTTCGCTAAGAACTCCTAGCGAGGGGTTTAATCTTAGTGAGTCCGATCTAATCCCATTAAACTTAATCCTTGTGTATACCAAACATTAGACTACACTAGCAATTAATGTAGTCTAGTTCAGTCCCACCTACGAAAGTCTAACAAACACCCCCTAAGCATCTTATGAGAGAAAGATCAAATCATTTGATTTCTCATAAAGATGTAAATGAATCTTTTGTTTATAGGTTTACAAAAGATTAGTGGGAGTTAACCATATTCCAAAATTTGAACATATATATGATATATTAATTTTGGAAGTGAAAGGAATTCTTCTTCGTTAAAGTTATGACTTTAAACATTCTATAATGATAGAATGTATATGGAAGACATAGTCTATATACATGGGATGGAAATCTATAATGATAGATTTCAAGATATAATTGGATTATCTCAATCCCTATTGATAGACGATAGATGTAGGAAGTTTCTCAAATGATAAACTTCAAATGAAAGGACAATTCCATTCAGACTAGGAAATTTCTCTTCTAAAAGGGAATGTACCCTTTTGACTCCCAAAGAAGCATAATGCATAAATAGAATCCTTTATGCATACACAGAAATGTGCATATTATATGAAAAACATTTATATGAGTTGTACCAAGATCGGTACAAGACGATATCAGTGCAAGCCCAGGATCAGAAGCATGGCAACTATCAAGTGAGTCCTTAAGTATTTAAGAAATACTAAAGGATAGATTCCTCAAGAATGAGGAAGAATTAGAGTAACACAATGAAAGCATAAATGTATTAGATTATGAATCTAATATCGTATCCATCATTGGATGTCTCTTCATTATGAATGAAGAGATAATTGGATATCTCTTTATTATGACTAAAGAGATATTTGGGTAGAAATGTTGTAAGTAATGACTTTAGTGGGCTCCATCGTGCATGCAAAATATATCGCCATATAGAAGCTTACAACAATGTTGTTTGGATGGGAAAGTTCATTTATGAACTCTCCATTCAGTTCCAACCAGAAAGTGTCTCTAGTGTACCTATACTACGACACTAATGGGGTGATAGCTCAAGCCAGGGAATCAAGGTTTCATCAAGATCCAAACTTAAATGAGAGAATGAACCACATGATTGAGAATCATATATAATGGTGACGTCGTTATTCTCAAGGTTGCTTCTATGGATAACATATAGATATCCATTGTCTAGGTCTACTACTCAGCCATTTTTGAAATGAATTCAGAAGAGGTATCATCACTGATGACCAAGTTGATTGGCTCTAGTGCAAGTGGGAGATTTTTGGAAATGTGCCCTAAAGCCAATCATATGATGATACTTTACGGACATTCACATGTTAAACTAATCTCGTTTAATATAAAGGGTAAAGATTGTTTAAAGCTGTCTCATATAAATGTTATATGCTTAAAAGATAAGTCTAAGGATATGTAATTGGGAGAATGTGATCAAAAGAAGTTAGATTCATGAGACCATTCTCTTTTGTATACATATCCTAAATGTTCCTGATCATAGGATTGCCAATTGGGCATTGACAGTCCGTTAAGATTAGTATGTACTATGTCTTCTCTTAGAGAGAGTGACCGGTCTCGTGTCATTGGTGTGACTGACACCAAGACAAGCATATAGGTGCTCAAAGTCCACTGAACGCGATCAACAAGGAGTTCTCATACTCATGTCACATGAAAACTCATGGTTCGGATAATGCAAAGTAGTCATTTGACTTGAGGCATCATAGTTGTCTTATGGTTAGGTCCTTGATCTTTCACTATGTCAAAGTCACTCCGTCCAAGGGTGTCCACGACATAGTTGGGGTTAAGCCACTTAGCCATAGAGGCAAGTGAATGCACAACAAGGGATCTCTAACCTTCAAATTGTTTGAGGGAGAATACTCTATGATATGATTAGGAATCTCTGGCTAGAGTATGAATAAGATTTAGGAATTCTCCTACCAAGTTACATCCAAAGTGCAAACTCTGTGTTTTCTTGGGATATAGCCTGCATCACAAAGGTTATAAATGTCTAGATCTTGTCACCAAGAGAGTTTATATCTCCAGGCATGTGCTATTTTATGAGTCCAGCTTCCTATATCACCACTTATCATTTACTTGCATAACTACTCATGTTCCATTAATTCATCATCACGTCCCATATTCTCTCACCTTTGCCAATAGAACTACAACATCTTCTTCTTCACCAACACCTCCAATCTTCTTCATCAACCTCTATTCCTACCGAGTTGCCACCTTCAGACTTACAAATTACAAATCTAAAAAATCGCTTACCTTCTTCAAACATCATCCAATGCAGACAAGGTCCAAATTAGGCATATTCAAACCTAAGGCCCTTAATGCAACAAAGCATCCACTCTCAACACATGTATCTTCAAATTATATACCTCATACCTATTTGCAATCATCAAAACATCCAGTGGCACCAAGCTATGCAAGAACAGTACAATGCACTTCAAAGTACAGAGACATGGCCTTTAGTTCCTTCCACAGCCTCTCACGACATTGTAGGGTGTAAATGGGTATTTAGGGTCAAAAGAAAGCCTGATGGATCCATTGACAGATACAAGGCACGCTTAGTTGCAAAAGGATTCAATCAACAAGATGGATTGGACTATTTAGAGACCTTTAGTTCTGTGGCCAAACCAGTAAACATCAGAATTCTTCTCACTCTTGCTTGTCAATTTGATTAACCAATTGGATGTAAGTAATGCTTTCCTCCATGGTACACTCATTGAATCTGTGTTTATGCAACAAACTCCTGGCTTTGAGGACTCCACAAAACCACACCATGTTTGTCATCTTCACAAATCTTTGTATGGACTCAAGCAAGCTCCTAAAGCTTGGTATGAAAAACTGAATGGCGCTCTAGTTTCTTTGAGATTTATTGGTTCCAAAAATGATCACTCTTTGTTTATTAAAACGGATCCTCACTTAGTGTTCATACTAGTTTATGTGGATGACATCTTAGTGACAGGTCCATCTTCTGAAGCATGTCAAAAAGTTATTGCACAACTCAGCAATTTGTTTCCTATCAAAGATCTTGGCCCTCTGCATTACTTTTTGGGAATTGAAGTTAAAAGATCATCATTTGGGATTTTCATCAACCAATCAAAATACATTCTTAATCTTCTGCAAAAATCACACATGGATGGGGCAAAACCTTGGGCATCTCCTCTTAGTACTGAAAAATTGGATCATGGAGCTCCACTTCTTGAAAATGTTACTGAGTACAGGTCTTTGGTAGGTGCATTACAATACCTTACATGGACTAGACCTAATTTAAGCTTTGGTATGAATCTTGTGTGTTAGTACATGTATAGTCCTAGGGTATCTCACTTTCAAGCTGTTAAAAGAATCCTTAGGTACCTTAAACATTCAATTGATCTTGGTTTGTGGTTTTTTAAAAGTTCTACACCCATGATAATTAAAGCATTTACAGATGCTGACTGCGCAGGATGTTCATTAGACAAGAGATCAACTAGTGGATTCTGTGTTTTTTCTGGGCAATTTAATCATCATTTAAAGTGCTAAAAAGCAACCAACCATAGCAAGATCATCTACAGAAGCTGAGTACAGATCTCTTGTTGATATTGCAGCTGAACTGTCTTGGATATCCAAGTTGTTAGTTGACATTGGTTATTCTCCTCCTACTCCTCCTTAGTTATGGTGTGATAACATCTCTGCCATTTCACTGGCAAAGAATCCGATTTTTCATGCATGAACTAAACATGTTGAGATCGATTATCACTATATAAGGGAGAAAGTATTAGCCAAGCATGTTCCAGTTCATTTTGTGTGCACACAAGATCAAGTTGCAAATATTTGTACCAAGTCCTTGTCCAAGCCTCGATTCCTTCTCCTCAGAGACAAACTATCTCTTCGGATTAGTTTAGTTTGGAGGGGGATAATAAGGATAAAATTGTAAATGCGTCCTCGAGGGATAAAACTTAGATGCTAAGTATTTCTTAGGACAGTTAGTTTGTTAGGCTTGGTTTACTTTGCACATGTTTTAATTTTACATGTATATATACTCTTATTGTAATTTTATTATTCTCAAATGAAATGAAATTACATTTCCAATAAAAATTATTATCAGTTTTTTTCCTAGGTGCAAATTTTATCTTCCCCTTGTTCTTCATTCTGTAACTAAAAAGAATTGGTTAGTGACCCAGGGATGCTAATTATGCAAGATATAGCCTGAACGATCGAGATGTTAGATAAAACTATAATTCGTTTCAAATCTTTCTTATTATTCTTCTCCTATTAGGAGGTAATATATACACAACTTCACCTTGTGGACATGTAATATTAAAGGGAATTATAATCAAACGAGAAAATATAAATACATTCTTATTCCACCTAAAACTTTGACTCACGCCAACACTCCCCCTCAAGTTGGAGCATAGACATCTCTTAGACCTAACTTGTTAAGTGAGTCTTGAAACCTCATAACTGAGACTGCATGTGTCAAAGCATCCACCAACTGTTCATTTGTTTTTACAAACAGATTATCAACCAACTTAACATCTGGTTTCTCAATATGAAGTGTCTATCCACCTTAACATGTTTAGTCCTATCATGCTGCACCAGGTTGTTTGCTATCTCTCGCACTACAGAAGAATGAAGTGTGGGAGAGTTGAGAAAATGAGAGTGCGGAGATATGGGGAGACATGGGAGAGAAGTGGAGGAATGGGGTGTGGGCCCCACAAGGAACACTTCCCAATCCACAAAAAGGCGAAATAGGAATAAAATATCTCCCGTAAATGTGAAAATACTGAAACGCCCTTCACGTTCTTAGTTTCGTAAAATCTCTATCGTAACTCCGAATTCAATTTCGCTAATGCCTACACGTTCGTACCATCGAATACTACAAGAATACGCAAAAAGAATGTTTGGTATGTCTCACTACACGTTGGTCAAAATCCTCACGTCTACGGGCATTTTTGTCAATTCACACGTAAAATTAGGGGCGGGTTTTTACACAATAAGTGTCATATCCCGACCCGGGCCCCACCACATCCCGGGCTTGACTCCGCCGTAGCACGATATTGTCTGCTTTTGGCCATGCCCACGCCCTCATGGTTTTGTTTTTGGGAACTCACATGAGAACTTCCCAGTGGGTCACCCATTATGGGATTGCTCTCGCACGAACTCGCTTAACTTCGGAGTTCTGATGGAACCCGAAGCCAGTGAGCTCCTAAAAAGCCTCGTGCTAGGTAGAGATAAGAATATACATATAAGGCTTTACAAGATCCACTCCCCTGGGCAATGTGGGATTTTACAATAAGCTTTTGATCTTTTAAGTACTTATTCTTATGGTCCTAGTGTCACATTATATGTGTTTATTTGCTTAAGTTCCAATAGGTGTCAAACGTATGCTCCTTTGTTTTTATTAATGCCCAAAATAGTCCAAATGCCCTCTAAATAAAAAAACGGTGTATTATTGACACCCAATAAGCTTTTAACTTTTTGAGTACTCATTCTTATGGTCATAATAGTACATTATATGTGTTTATTTGTTTAAGTTCCAATGGGTGTCAAACCCATGGTTATTTATTTTTATTAATTTCAAAAACAGTCCAAATGCACTCCAACTATGTAACAACCCGTCCCTAATTTCACGATTTTATTAATTTTAAAAAGTGAATTGACAAAAAAGCCCCTAGAAACGAGATTGTTGACTTTCATTGACCATCATTTCGTGGCGTGTATGAACTATTATTTTATCATATTCTCGAAGTACTCACTAATACTCAATGCGTATAAGGCGCAAGCAGAATCGAAATCAAAGTTACGATGGAGGTTTTACGGAACTACAAATCCGAAAAATACTTTTATAAAAATTACTATTTTATATTTATATATTTGTCATAATTATTATATTATTATTTTGATGATTTTTGGTGAGATATTTTATTATTTTAATAATATTTCTGGCCTGTAGGGCCCACACCTCACCCAACCTCTCCTTACCTCTTTTGCCACTTTCCCTCATTCCCCATTTTTGAGGACTCTTGAACTCTCTCCATCCTTCTCAGTCTAACTCTCTCCTCCCTCTGCAACCATTGGCCCTGAGTCCACCAACTCGCCATCTCCTCTAGCGAGCTTCACCAAACCAACACCGAGATTCTCACTCTATCATTGCTCACGACTTAGATGCAGAGCTTCTTTCGAATCATAGAGGATTTCGGCAAGAGTCTATCGATTTCAACCAAGGTAAGGGTTTGGACCACTCGATTTGCCTTCCTTGTCTTATTTTAATGGTGCGTGTTTTTATGACGTTTTGATGCATAAATACCTCGGGGAAACTTCCCTAGTTTTTTGACGAAGGATTCGGCGGCTTTCGAGTCACTCTCAGGCCAACTCCGGGCACGGCTGGCCGTGGGATAGGTATATTTCTCTTCCTTGTATTTTCAGCTTTAAAACCGTATATTATGCATTGGTTTTGGTTGAGTTTTGACCCCTACTGAAGCCTCTGAAGTTCTGGCTTTCTTCTTCTTCGATCAAGCGACTGCAACCCAGACCGGGTTAACCCGACCCAATAAAAAAAATTTCCTAACCTGAATCCAAGCCTAGATCCGACCAGGACCCAAATCCGGGGATCTAACCCGTCCGACCCTACCCATTTCCTAAACCGGATCTAGCATATTCCCATTGTTGACTTTTACAAAAAATTTCCAGGAATCATCCTAGGCTAATTTTGATGGCCTGAGCCCCTTTTTTACATCCATTTAGTGAAATTCCAAAGTTTTAACGTAGTTGACCATTGGGACGGTTTGGTTGACTTTTTGGGGTTGACCGTTGACTTTTTACGAAAATTGCCCTGGACTTTTCTTAGTGTATTTCGACGCGTCGATTCTAAATCCACTGTCCGTATCTTCAAATTCAAACGTTTTAATTCAGTTTTACTAATGGGTCTCCATTATGCTTAGGTACGAAGGACTACGACACATCTCTTGATGAGGTCCATGGTCTTCTTCTTACTAA
Source organism: Malus sylvestris (assembly GCF_916048215.2). NCBI lineage: Eukaryota > Viridiplantae > Streptophyta > Magnoliopsida > Rosales > Rosaceae > Malus > Malus sylvestris. The sequence continues at coordinate 245,561 of NC_062260.1, read as the reverse complement.
AGAATTGTCTATGGCTCAACGCAAACATGTCAGTTGATCTTCTGTATCTGAGCCTTTTCAAGCTTTCTCGGTGCAATCTCAGCCCCCTCTACTACCCACTTCTTTTATTTTTACTGCTCAGCACCAACTTCAACCATGGCACCAACCAAAATCTAATAATCATGGAAAGAACAATAGGGGCAATTCCTTCTCTCATAGAGGCAATCGCAAATTCCATAACAACCGTGGTAATTACAACAATCGTGGAAATTGTAGTTATCAAGGCCCCCACCATGCTCAAGGTTCTTCCACCTTCAAAGTTCCTTATCAAATATGTGGATATACCAGTTATAAGGCTATTGACTGCTTTGATCACATGAATCCTAACATCTGTGGTCGGATTCCTCCAGCCAAACTCGCTGCTATGTGTGTCAATCACTCTGCCAAACCATCTCAGTCTTGGTTGATTGACTCGGGTGCAACCTCTCACATTACCAATGATGTTGCAAATATTTCTTCTCCTACTCCCTATACTGGCGAGGATAAAGTGTATATTGGTGATGGTAAAGGCCCTTTTATTCATCATATTGGTTCATCAGCCTTACATACTCCTTATCCTCCTTTTAAGCTACAAAATGTTTTACAAGTTCTCTACATGAAACATAATCTCTTGTTTGCTTATCAGTTTCTTAAGGATAATAATTGTTCATTGACCCTTGACCCTTATGGATCCACTTTCAAGGATCATATTTCGGGGAAGTTGCTTTTGTGGGGATCGGTTAAAGATGGATTCTACACTCTTCAAGGTTCTAGCAACTCTTCAATTCCATCACATTCAGCTTTGCTCAGTGTTAAAGCTCCTGTTAAAGTTTGGCACCGACGCTTGGGTTATCCTTCCTCCTCTATTTTCAAAAGGGTAATATCTACTAATAAACTGGCATTACAAGGCAAGTCCACTGTTGATTTCTTCTGTTCATATTGTGCACTTGCAAAGAATCATAAGCTTCCTTTTGGAGTAACTTCTTCAACAACAACTCAAAGTCTTCAACTTTTGCACTGTGATATGTGGGGTCTAGCATCTGTTGTATCAAATAGTGGTTCTAGTACTATTTGCTTCTTGTTGATGACTTTAGCAAATATAGGTGGTTCTTTCCTTTAAAGTCAAAGTCAGATGTATTTTCTACATTTGTTGTCTTCAAATCCTATGTAGAAAACTTACTTGGAAATAAAATCAAAGTTCTGCGTTCAAATTTAGGGGGTGAATTCACTAGCACATCCTTTGCATCATTTCTCAGTAAACATGGCATTTTTCACCAATTTAGTTGTCCCCATACTGTTGAACAAAACGGTTGTGCTGAGAGAAAGCATAGGCACCTTGTTGAGACAGCTCGTACTTTGCTAGTTGTTTCTCAAGTTCCTTGTATATTCTGGGTTGAAGCTTTCTCCACTGCAATGTACCTCATTAATCAACTTCCCTTCTCTAGTATTTCAAAGTCACCATGGGAACTACTATTCCGTCAACCCCTTGGCTACTCCAAATTCAAAGTGTTTGGTTGCCAATGCTTCCCTTGGCTCAAACCCTATGTTCATAGCAAATTGGATGCCAAGAGAAAAAGTTGCACATTTCTCGGATATAGTCAACAACATAAAGGCTATAGGTATATTGATCAACTTACAAATAGAATTTACATCTTCAGACATGTTGTATTTGATGAAAGTACCTATCCATTTTAGTCAATGTAGCCTTAATGTTTCAATCAAAATACATCATCTCTAGAAAGTTCTTCATCTTTGGATCTTCATTTTGATCAATATATTCCCAATCTCTCCACTAGCAGTGCATCGCCCCCCTACCATATGTTTCTGCCCCTGTCTCCAATTCTCTAAATTCATCTTCTTCTCAAACCATCTCAGTACCTCATTCTAGTTCTGTTTCTGTTTCAGAACCCTTTACCTTGCCATTAAGTCAGACAAGACATCCTTCTATCCCTATTAATTATCTTGCAATGATCACAAGATCCAAGGATGGCATATGCAAATCTAAACCTCAAGCTTATGCAGCAACTAAGCACCATTTTCCTGTTGATCTTGATTATGTTCCTAATACATACTTGCAAGCTTCTAAGCATGCTCATTGGCGAGCTACAATGGAAGATGAGTACAATGCCTTGATATCTACTGGTACTTGGTCATTAGTCCCCTCTCATCCTTCCCAAAATATAGTTGGATGTAAGTGGGTGTTTCGAGTTAAGAAAAAGGCTGATGGTACTATTGACAGGTATAAAGCTTGCCTTGTGGCAAAGGGCTTCCATCAACAAGAAGGTATTGACTTCTAAGAGACTTTTAGTCTAGTTGCCAAGCCGGTTACAATTCGAATCCTACTCACTCTTGCTGTCCAATATAATTGGTTTCTCAATCAATTGGATATAAGTAATGCCTTTCTTCATGGAGACTTAAAGGAGGATGTCTACATGCCACAACCTCCAGAGTTTGTTGATCCTAATTATCCTAGTCATGTTTACAAGTTGAGGAAATCTCAATATGGACTCAAGCAAGGTCCTCGAGCCTAGTTTGATAAATTATTTCAAGCCCTTCATTCTCTTGGGTTCAAACAATCTTCCTCTGATGCCTCCTTGTTTGTTCTAAATGGTCCTCATTTGGTTATTGTCCTAGTGTATGTTGACGATATTCTAGTAACTGGTCCAAACTCTAAACTATGTCAGCAGTTTATTACACAACTTAGTTCTCAGTTTCCAGTGAAGGATCTTGGTCCTTTACACTACTTCTTGGGCTTAGAAGTACACAGATCCTCACAAGGCATCTTTTTACATCAAACCAAGTAATTACTTGATCTTCTCAAGAAAACAAACATGGAGAGTGCCAAATCGTGCTGCACATCTCTTAGTTCCAATAAATTAGATCATAGTGTGCCCCTTTTGTCCAATCCCACTGAATATCGTTCTATTGTAGGAGGTTTACAATATCTAACTTGGACTATATCGGACCTTGCATTTACTGTGAACCAGATCTGCCAATTCATGCATACTCCTAGGGAACAATGATGCGAAAATTACTTGACACACAAATTAAACCCTCTTTTTGACAATTGTAGTATAGATGTAAGTAGGGTATCGTTCTAGGCCGGGGATTAGGAGGGATTGCTAATCTATTCTAAATTAATTTAAAAATATTAAACAAGACTCAAGGACACAAAACTAGGCTAAAAACTCTAATAACTCGAAACACACTTAGAATGACTCAAAATAATGAAAACAATCAAATTAGACACTAGGAACTGAAATGGACGGAAATTGAATTAAAAGACTAACAACAATGAAAACTAACTAAATAATATAATTTAATAATGGGGGGTTTGGTTTTGACGAGAAGTAAATTAAACTTAAATAAATTACAGAATTGACAAAAACATGAAATTAAGGTGAAAGGATAGGTGATGGATTAGCTAGAGGGTTCTTCTCTACACATGACACATATGCAACCTAAATTGATTTTCAGTTGTTCTTTCAATAAGTTGTGAATCTCAACACTTCAGATTAACCGTGAACAGCACTTTTTTAATCTTCAAGTTTTCCTTAAGTTATTGAATTGGACGGGAAAACGCATACAACAATTCAAAACATTCTTCAAAAGTCCCCTACGTGAAAAGCACAATAGAGATACAATCAAAGATCATTAAACTTTGTGAAAACTATAAGCATTGACGAGGCATTCGTAACTATGAAAAGCATGATACTCTTGCCAAGAATTCACTTAACGTGATTGTGACTAGCAACCTTCACTACTTGTGAATATAAGTTCATAACGATTAGGTGAAATTCACTTATATTCTAGCATCAAATTCATGCATGTAAATTAAGTATGCATCCTTAATCGACATACAAAAATAAGTTATCAATCAAGCAGTTAAGCAAATTAAATCACAACTCAGAAATCACAACTGAAGGTAATCAATTCATATTACAAACATATTCATGGCTTTGAATTAACCTCTAGCCAAAATAAATTTAGTTACACATTTTTATCAAATTAAATCAAAAGTAAAACATAAGTTTGGAAAGATTTAACCGAGAGAAATGGAGTGAAGCCTCTAATTTTTCTTGCTGCCTTGCTCTCTCCTATATTTCTGCGCTGCCAAGGGCAGCCTTGGTTTCTGGTCACCTCGGCACCGCCAAGACAACAGCCCTCCACTCGGTGTTGTTTTATTCCTCCGAGTTGCTGCCCCGTGGTCTCTGACCTTGCTGCCAAGAGGCAGATTTTTGTTCTCTGTCCTCGAGGCTAATGCCTCCTCTCGGTTTCTTTTCCGCCCTTTTATATCTTTTCTGCCAGGCTTCTCACCTGCCTTCCAATCCTATTTCCTGCACGCTGTTTTTTTTCTTTTTCTTTCTTGTTTCTGACCTCCCGTGTTTCTCGCGTCTACCCCAGCTGCCAAGGGCAGCTGTTTTCTTTTTATTTTATTCTTTTCTTCACCCTCCCACGATGTAAACCAGCTGTTCCGTCTGTTGCCTTTAAACAAAAGGCAATGATTTCTTTTCAAAGCCCCCAAGGCCACCAGTGGAAACCCCATCATTGTTGTCCCCCGTGCTCTCCACTTTCTTCTCTGTTTTCTTTGCTATTTTTTGCAAATTAAGTGGAATCCCCACTTTTCTGGCAAAGCCACGCACCTTTATTTTCATTTAGTTTCTAGCAGCCTCACATAGCAGAAAAATAAGTTCTTTCGATCATGTTACTCCTACAAACACAATATATCAAAAGTATCATAAATACTTAAAGCTTCCAACTAAATTAGACAAGAGAAGAAATATAAAAGGATGAAATATAAAGTTTAAATATTGGTTTATCATTTAGCGTCACAATGGGTTAGCAATAATGTAATTTAAATTTTCTTTTGACGAATTTATTACATAAAATTTAACTTGTTCTATTTTTATTTTCTTTGCATAACAAATCCTATAAACACAAAAATAACGTAAATAGCTCAAAAATATAAGGAACTAACTAAGAAAAGACGAGTGAATTCGAAGTAAAAATATATATAAATATGATCCGATCAAACAACATCTTCAGGCAGCTAAAAGAGTTCTCAGATTTCTTAAAGGTTCTCTTTCACATGGTTTGTGGTTCATAAAGGGTTTTGTCCATCTTTCAGCATACTCTGATGGTGATTGGGCTGGCTGTACATTTGATAGACATTCTACAGGTGGTTACTGTGTGTTCTAAGGCTCCAATCTCATTAGCTGGAGTGCCAAGAAACAAAGTACTGTTGCTAGGTCATCTATAGAAGTTGAATATCGCTCCTTAGTTCACATAGCTGTAGAACTCACTTGGGTTTGCAAAATTCTTAGAGATCTTCACTTTCCTCTACCTACACTGCCTCAACTTTGGTGTGACAACATCTCAACATTATCTTTAGCATCTAATCCTGTCTTATATGCTCACACAAAGCATGTTGAGATAGACTACCACTATATTCGAGAATTGGTTTTGGCTAATCTTTTTAAAGTGCAGTTTGTTTGTAATGATAACCAATTGGCTAATTTCCACACCAAGTCCCTATCTAAAAGTCGATTTCACTATCTGTGCTCCAAGCTTCCAATTGGAATATCTTCTGATTCCCCTTCTAGCTTGAAGGGGTGTATTAGGGAGAATGACAAGTCATCCATTTCAGTTACTGCTAAATAGTTTGTTACAACTAAATGTAATTAGCTGTGCTAATGGTTGTGATTAGTTAGGATTGTTATAAGGTTAGGTAGTTAAGGGGTATCTATGTAAATAGCCAAAGGCTATATATATACCTTCACAGTGTACAAACAATTAATTAAGTAAATACAATTGAAAGCTTACAGAGGAAGTTTTCCTATTTCTATAAACCGTACTATCATTTGTTTTTATAAATGTCGAAAACAGTCCAATTGCACTCAAAATACATTTGGCACCCAATGAGCTTTTGATTTATTGAGTACCCATTCTTATGGTCCTAGTAATGGATTATATATGCCTATTTTCTTAAGTTCCAATTGGCGTCAAACGCACAGTCGTTTGTATTTTATTAATGCCGAAAACAGTCCAAATGCACTACAAATAAAAAAAATTGTGTAGTTTTGACCCCAAATAAGCTTTTGATATTATGGTCCTAGGATCGCATGATATATGTTTATTGTAGACATGTAAATTTTGTTGCATACAAATGATGCATCACAAAGCTCCATGTGGCATATGACTCATCACAAATGGACAAGTCATCAATGACATGTGGCACAAATCAAGCAAAGAAGGAACTAAACTTTCCCAAAATTCAACAAAAGGGAGAAAATATCTCTTAAAATCGACAAGGGGCCCAATTGCTCCCAAAACTGGAAAGAAAACTAAAGCATTTTCACAAAACAAGTAAGAATTAAAGATTGCTCACAAAATAGATAAGAAAGCCCTATAATTCGGCCAAGCAAGGGAAAATGGCTGAAATTAAGGCACAAAACATGCCTCAATTCTCCCATGGACGAATCAAGACACAAATCAAAGCCAAATCCACCCAAAGGCATGTCTTTAGAAGTCTATAAATACAAGGTCCCAAGACCTACATCAAAGGGCCGAAATTCTCAAAAAAGGAGAACCTCTGCCAAATCTTTGAAGACTAATACGCTGCCAAAGCTCTCTTCAAAGAACACACAACCAAAGCCAAAGAATTCCCTTCAAGAATCAACAAGTACCTGTGCCGATTCCTTCAAGACTTTGTTGCAAGCTTGAAACTTGTAACGACGTTCGATTCAAGATCAAGTTACCAAGACCCTTGAATCAATGAAATCCTACATTAACACTACCTTTGCCGCAACTTTGAGGTGAAGACCATCCAAGCGTTGTTTCAAGCTCGAAACTTGAATGAATTGTTCAAATTGTTCATTCGAGATCAAGTTATCGAGACCCTTGGGTCAACAACCTACGCATCTACATCAAATTTGAAAACTGAATCGAGAAAATTGTAAACAAAGATTGTAACTTACAAATTCAAATCAATACAAATCTATTTTGTACACGTGTTCTCGTTTCACTCGTTACATAATTTTCGTGTTCACAAATTTGGCACGCCCGGTGGGATATCTCTGCCTCTTATCTCTGTCTTCAAAGCCACAAGAAACACATATGGCATCAAGAAAGGATCAAGCTGTTCCCATAACCAACGCGAAGAATAAACAACCTTACCGCAGGTGGTGGCATTTTTGGCTTCACAACCCGAAGCATGGTAAGAGCTCTCTCTGCCATGACTTCCACCCTTACATCAACTCTGTCGAAAGAGCACAAGTACCCAAGAAATGAGCCCGTGATCACCTTGGCCTCATTAGGAGGTACTTTGAGTCGTTGACTATCGATGTTGACTTAAGCAGCAGTTCGTATCCCGTAGCCATGCAAGTCATGACTACTGATGCGACTTCCATCGAAGAGCAGCTAGTTCAAATGAATGAAGCAATTGCAAGGCTAACAATGACCGTGGAGGAAAAGGACTTGCAGATTGCTACTCTCGTCAATCATCTAGAGGTGCAGCATGACGAGAAAGTTGACGTGAAGGTTGATCCACGATGAGCATTTGATGGACAAAGTTGAGGAGAAGCTAGAGGTGGACCAAGCTGTGACGCTTATGGGATCTCTCTTAATCCAACAACTGCAAGAAATGATCACAAGCATAATCAAGGCACAGTACGAAGGAAGATCATATGACTCTGTGCTGTACTTAAAGCCGTACTAAAAAAAGATTGACGCCTTAAAGACGCTAATGGGTTATCAGCCAAATTCATGTAATTCAATGGAAAGGGCAATCCTAAAGAACATATGGCAAGAGACTACCTCGTCAAGCAGTTCGTCCGCTCACTGAAAGGTAATGCCTTTGACTGGTATATCGACCTCAAGCCTGGGTGCATTAACAGCTGGGATCAACTTGAAAGGGAATTCCTAAACCACTTCTACAACACTCGTCGCACTGTAAGCATGTTAGAGCTGACGAGTACAAGGTAGTGGAAGGACGAACCTGTCGTCAACTACATCAATAGATGGTGCTTATTGAGTCTAGATTGCAAAGATTGGCTTTCTGAAACCTCCGCTATTCAGATATTTGTTCATGGCATGCACTAGGGGTTACATTACATCCTCCAAGGCATAAAGCCATGAATGTTTGAGGAGTTTGTAACTCGGTCCCATGACATGGAGTTGAGTATTGCTAATCATGGGAAAAATGAGCCAATCACCGACTTCAAGAAGGATAAGGTGTTTGCTCCAAAGGTAGACAAGACTGGGATGAAGCCCACCAAGGAAGCTTTTATAGTCAACACTACTCCCTTCAAAACCTCTTATGCGCCTTTCAAGATCTCCTCCTAGAACAAAGTGAAGCAGATGAAGAAAGGTGAGCCTTCTCGCACCCAAGATAGCTACAAAAACACCTTGAGGGAGCTGGAGACTTACCCTTTTCCAGACGCTGACGTGGTTGCAATGCTAGACGATTTGCTGGAAAATAAGGTGATCGAGCTACCGGAATGCAAGCACCCTGAAGAGATGAATCGTGTTAACGATCCTAGGTATTGGAAGTACCATCATATTGTGAGCCATCCTGTTGGCAAGTGTTTCGTCCTCAAAGAGCTTATCATGAACCTGGCACAACAAGGGAAAATCAAGCTTGACCTTGAAGACACAGTCGTAATGCACACTACTACTATTGCGTTTGATCCTTCGATCCCATGCTTCTCCAACTGACACATGCCCATTCCTGTCAATGCTCAACCTACACAACACCTTCTGCATAACCATCATTGGGTGCAAGCGACCAAAATGCACCTACTGATGATGAAGAATGGTGGACACTGGTGACCTACAAAAAGACAAGGAAGCCGAGACGACAAGCCACACGGCCAAAGGTGGAACAAGGGAGAAAGTGTGATAACCCATCCTTACTTTTACGGTTTTATTAATTTTTAAAAGCGTGAATTGACGAAAGTGTCCTAGAGGCGAGATTATTGACTTTCATTGACCACTAGTTCATGATGCGTATGAACTACTATTTTACTGTGCTCTTGAAGTTCTCGATGGGATGATCACATAAGCATAATCTGAATCGAAACCAGAGTTATGATAGGGGTTTTATGGAACTACAAATCCGAAAAGTACTTTTGTAAAGATTACTATTTATTATTTTATATATTTCTTATAATTATTATATTATTATTTTGACATTATGTTTTATTACATTATTATTTAATATTAGTTGAGGGAGAAGGACAGATGAGAGAAGGAAAGAAGAAAAGAAAAAAGGAAGAAGAGGGATGCTGCCCAATCAGAGAAGAGAATGGAGAAAGGAGAGAAACGAGGGGAATGGGTGGCCAATGAGGAGGAGAAAGGAAGTGAGGAATGAATCAAAAAGGAGAATAGGAGGGAAAAGAGAGAAGAAGAACATGAGAGAACCCAAACTGTGTATCCCTTGACCCGTGCGACCCGACCGGAGAGAACCATAGAAACCAATGGTTTCCCGGCCAATTTTTGGCAAATTAACCCGAACTACCACCTGAAAACCATCCCATGACCTCCCCTCTTCCATTTTCGTCCATTAATTGGTGGATTTTAAACCTAGGCTTTGTGATTTTGCACCGACGGCTTAGAGGGTACCCATGGCGGCGATTCGTCATTTCTGAAACAAACTCCATCAATCACCACCCCTATTAGACTCTCATTGAACCTAGGAACAAACCCCAAACAGCCTTGGAGGCGGCGAAGCATCCGAGAAACTGAATCGAAGGCCACATTTTTAGGGTTTTCGGCGGGTTTGAGACAAATTGGAGCTTTTCCCGACCAAATGGGACTTGGTCACATGTATAAAACTTACTATACTCATTAAGATCTTCATTTCTATGACATTTGGTAATTTTTGGAAATAGTTGATTTTTTCTAGTGAGTCGGGGCTGCCGACCACTACATGCAGCAGCGCATGGGCAAAAACACCACTTGACCTCCCTAGTCTAAAATGGGTGCCTCGATTGCATATTAGACATCTGATTGACGAAATTCCATTGTTTGGTTATATTTCCATTAAGGGCTGCCACTTGGTTATTATATGATTCGACGATCCGACCATTGGATCGTCACCATACTTTACTACGTAATAGTACATAATATTTAAGAATATTAGGAACTGACGGATCGGGAATCTGACTTACAGATCTTCCTAAATGGGTTTTCTAAGTTTGTAAATCTAAACGTCGGCCTCCACTTAATGTTAGCGATTGGCGGAGATCTGACCGTTGGATCGTTCCAAAACATTAGGATGTTGTTCTAGAAGCTTATTGAAACTCTTGGGTAGTTACAGATCGGAAATCCAAGGTGCGGATCTTCCGGATCAAGTTACATGGGGTTGTGGACCCTACTTTAAAACTTTGACCGATGGTTGACTTTTGGTCAATGGGTTACAAATCATTCTAGAACGTCATTGGGATGTGTTTTATTTAAGTTACATGTTCTATCGATAAGAATTCTGAGACGTGATTTAATATTTATTCAAAGCGACGATCGTTCGTGACGCCTCGATATTTATGCTGGGGAGTTGTAGCGCGAACTTCAAGTGAGTGGGTCTTTTCTTTATATATATATTGGTTAGTTTCCATATATACAATTATTAATAAATTCTCTACGTGATTGCCATGATTAAATTAACGTTTATAACAAATGCATTATTGTTGGGAAATGATGAAATAATCCTACGGGATGCACATGTAAGCTTATCATTAAAGGGATGCCTTAATTATATTTCTGTTCAAGAATGATATTATGTTGATTAGAACTAATGAATCACTATGGCATGATTATATTTTTGTTATGCGAAATATATAAGCACACAAATTAAACCCTCTTTTTATCATTTGTAGCAAAGTATGTAAGTAGGGATCGTTCTAAACCGGGGATTAGGAGGGATTGCTAAACACTTGAAAACTGACTTAAAAACGTAAAAACAAAGTTTAAAACACTAAACTAGACTCAAAGAATGCAAAACTAAAATTTTAAACACTAAAACAAACCAAAAGACTCAAAACAGCAACCAAACACTCAAAACTGCCTTAAAAACACTTTCTGGACAGTTTTGAACACAAACACAAATTTGGACGAAATTGGGTTACAACTTGAATCAAAACACTCTAAAACACAAACTAAATGGATTTCTAACTATTCTAACACTTTAAAATAAAGGGGGATTTGGTTTTGACGAAATTGAAAACAAGACAAAACGTTGTAATTAAAACAGATTGTAAAACGAATTGGGAGTTTAAATGGATGATGGATTAGTTAGAGGCTCTTTCTCCACACATGACACGCATGCAAACGACTCGATTTTCAGTTATTCCTTCATAGAATTATGAACGACATTGCCCCAAATTAACCGTGACATCACTAGCTAACTCTCAGATTTTCCTTGTATTATTGGATTGGATGGCATCATTCGACAACCCAAAGCATTCTTCAAAGGTCCCCTACATGACATCATAATAGAGATACGATCAAAGATCATTACGTTCAATGAAAACCAAAAGCAATGACAAAGCACTTGCAACTATGACATCATGTCACTCATGCTAGGAATTGAACTTAATGCGATTGTGACTGGCAACCTTCACTACATATGAATATAAGTTTGTAACGATTATGTGAAACATCCTTATACTCTAGCATCAGATTTATGCATGCCAATCAAGTGTCGACCCCTAATTAACAAACACAAATAAGTTATTAATCAAATAGTTAAACCAATTGCATTCACGATTCAAGAATTCATAACTGGAATTTATCAAATCAAATTGCACACATAGTCATGGCTTTGAAATCACCCCTAACCAATAGGGATTTAGCCACTCATGTTCATAGCAAAACGAAAAGAAAAAAAATTACACATTGAAACCATAAAACGAATTACACCTAGAATACACCAACAATGAAGCTTGGACATCCAAGGGTCCTTCCTTCTTCCTTCTTGCTACGGCACACAAGTGGGTGAGTGTATGGATTGTGTTTAGGGTTAGAAGTTATGCAGTATGGTGAAGGATGGGCACAGCAAAGGGAGGTTGGATGGTTTCTGCGTGAATGGGAGTGAATGAATCATTTTTTACTGCAACAAGGAAGTTTATTTAAAGGGTTTAGGAAATTAAAACCCTAGGTTATTTTGGGTAACATAAATTAAGTCAAAAGCTTCTAGAAATAGGAAATCAAATCAGAAAACTAAGGGAAATTGGCTAAGATATGCGGCAAGGCATTAAAACACAAAAGGAATGTGTTTTAATGCAAGGAAATAGGAAAGGGCCTTCTCCCTTGCACGGCAAGGAAGAGGAAAGGTCAAGGGAGTGCGGCATATGTCCATGAGGGTTCTAGGGCCTTTGTTTTGTGTCCTAGAATGCATATGAAGTCTTCAAAACGGCTGGAACATAAGGACATTTAGAATTAGGAAAGGTCAAACCAAAATAGGAAATCTTGGCTTAACTTTCCTACTTTAAATAGGAATCCTTGTTGGAGTAGGAATCCTTGTTCTTCTAGGAATCCTCATGTGAGTAGGAATCCATCTTCAATTAGGAATCCTTCGTTGATTAGAAATCCTTCGTTGATTAGGAATCCTGACTTCTTCAAATCTTCAATTACGTCCATTCCTTTTGCTCCAAGCATGTGATAACCATTCCAACCCCAATTTTGCTCCAAAATGCTCCAAAATGCATCTTCTTGCATACTTTGTCCTTAGAATCTGAAAACACACAAAAGTGACTTTAAACACTAAAATAACTAAGGAAACACAACGTAAATGCACGAGAACAAGCCAATTAAGTCGCATAAATATGCTCCTATAAAAAATTATTAATAAATTCTCTACGTGATTGCCATGATTAAATTAACGTTTATAACAAATGCATTATTGTTGGGAAATGATGAAATAATCCTACGGGATGCACAGGTAAGCTTATCATTAAGGGGATGCCTTAATTATATTTCTGTTTAAGAATGATATTATGTTGATTAGAACTAATGAATCACTATGGCATGATTATATTTGTGTTATTTGCTTATCTTTGCTGCGTCCGGTCTTTCACGTGTATGTTCACATCCGCATCGCACGCTCGCCTTAGATCGAAGTAGGCATCAGTCCTGTCGTATAGGTTGCAATAGGCAACTTCGACTCGTATGTGACCGTGAATAACACCAATCTTCATGTGATTGTAGCACTATAACATACATACATACATATATATATATATATATATTACACCCAGTCTTGTTCATGTCAGAATATCTCTGCATGAACTTGTGTGTCAGCATGTGTCAATGAGCACTCGTTATGATATGTTTGCCTATGTGAGATTATGTGATTATTAACATAATGTGTTACTTATGAGATATTGTGTCGTATTGATATCTTCATATTTTGCAGTCCACGGTGAGTATTTTCATACTATATGTAGTATGTATATCTTGGAAACTATACATGTTTTACGGTGAGGGGTTATAAGGTTTTCAAAAGGTTTTTATTAAAACTTTATTTTTAGGCCCACTCACCCTTGTTTTTCAACCCTCCAGGTTTTAGTGCTGAGTTTCCGTGTCGACGAGGATTCTGGGCAAATCTTGTTAAAGGTGGCTACCTTTAATGGTATAATTCTCATCCTACTTTACTGTACTTTACTTATGCTCTGACATCACATGTGAAATAGGTTCATTCCCGCTCACCGGGGCACTCTTATATTTAGACACTTTTAGGTTTAAATTTATTCACATTTTCCACATCATCTTATCCCAAGGGAGTCCTTGAGGATGTTTTAGTGCAGGTAAATAATCTTATCTTTCCTGCAGATTTTTATGTTTTAGAAATGGAGGACTCGAGCCATGCTCCATCATTGCCAATCTTGCTAGGCCGACCATTCATGAAAACAGCGAGAACAAAGATAGACGTGTTTATGGGAACATTAACCATGGAGTTTGATGGGGACATTATTTGTTTTAATCTTTCTGAAACCATTAAATACCCAATTGAGGACCATTCTTGTTTCGCTATTGACATTGTTGATTCTTTGGCACAGGTACACTTGGATCGAATGAACGATGATGCACTTGAAATAGCCTTAGTGCACGGCATAGGAGCAAGAAACAAGTGTGGGGGAATCCATACAACCCACGACATGGATAATGACCCTAGTGCCGTGCCCCCTTATGGTGAAGTGTGTGAAATGGTCGCGGCCCTCGAGTCATTGCCCTCACAATCTGGTAAGTCTCCACTCTCAATTTTAGATTCGGTTTTGGCTAACAAGTTACTTCCATCCATTGTGCAGCCACCTACACTTGAGTTGAAGCCATTACCTTGTCACTTGAAGTATGTTTTCTTGGGAGAAGATCAAACACTACCCGTCATCATATCTAGCTCACTCACGGCCCAAGAAGAAGACAAGTTGATAAAGGTGTTAAAGGAGCACAAACCTGCCATTGGATGGACCTTGGCGGATATTAAAGGCATTAGTCCCACCACGTGCATGCATCGCATCCTTTTGGAGGAGGGAGCCAAGCCATCTCGGGAGGCTCAACGTCGCCTTAATCCGCCTATGTTGGAAGTAGTCAAAAAGGAGGTTATAAAATTGCTTGATTGTGGTGTCATATATCCTATTTCTGATAGTCGTTGGGTGTCACCCGTGCAGGTTGTTCCAAAGAAGTCCGAAGTCACGGTGGTGAAGAATGAAGAACAAGAGCTTGTACCCACTCGTGTTGTGACCGGTTGGCGTGTTTGTATTGATTACAGGAAGTTAAATGCCATGACAAGGAAGGATCACTTTCCTTTGCCATTCCTGGACCAAATGTTAGAAAGGTTAGCCGGTTATCAATTTTATTGCTTTCTTGATGGATATTCCGGATATAACCAAATTGTGATAGCTCCGGAGGACCAGGAAAAGACAACCTTCACGTGCCCATTTGGCACCTTTGCATATAGGTGCATGCCATTTGGTTTGTGCAATGCCCCTGCGACATTTCAACGTTGCATGGTAAGTATATTTTCTGATTATGTGGAGAAGATTATTGAGATATTCATGGATGATTTTAGCGTGTTTGGTAATTCATTTGATCATTGCTTGAATAATCTGACCTTAATTTTGAAACGTTGTGTTGAAACGAATCGTGTGCTTAATTGGGAAAAATGTCACTTCATGGTTAAGCAAGGTATTGTTCTAGGACATATTATTTCTGAAAAAGGCATTGAAGTGGATAAATCTAAGGTAGACCTTGTTCGTCACTTACCCTCTCCAACTTTGGTTCTTGGTCACGCAGGTTTTTATAGGCGTTTCATAAAGGATTTCTCCAAGATTGCACAGCCACTATGCCGGTTACTTCAAAAAGAGGTGGCTTTTGAGTTTGATGAGGCATGCTCCACGGCATTCAAGCACTTAAAGGAAGCTCTCACTTCAGCTCCCATTATCACACCTCCAGATTGGAGCCTTCCATTCGAGTTGATGTGCGATGCTTCGGACTATGCGATTGGTGCTGTTTTGGGGCAGCGAAAGAACAAACAACCTCATGTTATTTATTATGCATCTAGGACACTAAATGATGCTCAATTAAATTACTCAACCACTGAAAAAGAATTACTTGCTGTGGTATTTGCATTAGATAAGTTCCGATCATACTTACTTGGTACTAAAGTTATTATCTTTACTGATCATGCAGCTCTCAAGTATTTGCTCACGAAAAAGGAGGCCAAGCCTAGACTAATTCGTTGGATGTTGCTTCTACAAGAGTTTGACATTGAGATTCGGGATAAGAAGGGCGTGGAGAATGTGGTGGCTGACCACCTAAGTCGAATGGTGCATGAGGAAGCATCGCCAATTTCTGAAACCTTCCCCGATGAGCAACTACTGTCGGTCCAGGTAAGTGAGCCTTGGTATACAGATTTAGTGAACTTTTTGGTGTCTAAACATATCCCTAGCACACTTAATAGGAATCAACGTGATAAGCTTAAAAAGGATGCTAGGTTTTATGTTTGGGATGATCCATACCTTTGGAAATTTTGTCTCGATCAGATTGTACGACGTTGTGTGAATGAATCTGAGTTTCAATCTATTTTAACATTCTGTCATTCATATGCATGTGGGGGACATTTTGGCACCCAACGCACTGCCCTTAAAGTCTTAGAATGTGGGTTTTATTGGCCAACCATTTTTAGGGATGCTAGGACATTTTGCCTTACATGTGATCGTTGTCAACGAATGGGTAATATAAGTGCTAAGGATCAAATGCCACAAAACCCTATACTTTCTGTTGAAATATTTGATGTGTGGGGCATTGATTTTATGGGTCCTTTTCCTTCATCACATGGTTTTCTCTATATCTTGTTGGCGGTGGATTATGTTTCCAAATGGGTGGAAGCAAAAGCCACCCGGACTAACGATTCTAAAGTGGTGGCAGATTTTGTGAAGTCTAACATTTTTGCCAGGTTAGGAATGCCTTGAGTCCTTATCAGTGATAGAGGTTCACATTTTTGTAATCGCACAATCGAGGCACTGCTCAAGAAGTACAACGTTACACATAGGGTTTCGACACCCTATCATCCTCAAACAAGCGGGCAAGCCGAGGTGTCGAATCGGGAGATAAAGCAGATTCTTGAGAAGACAGTTGGGCCAACACGAAAAGATTGGAGCTTGAGGTAAGAAGATGCATTGTGGGCTTATAGGACCGCCTACAAAACACCCATCGGAATGTCTCCCTTTCGGCTTGTGTATGGTAAACCATGTCACTTACCTGTGGAGTTGGAGCACAAGGCTCATTGGGCCGTGAGGAAGTTCAACATGGATATAGATGAGGCGGGACTTCACCGTAAGCTACAATTGAATGAACTTGAGGAAATACGGAATGAAGCTTACGAGAATGTTCGCCTTTACAAGGAAAAGACAAAGGCCTTTCATGACAAGATGATTCGCACCAAGTCCTTCGCTGTTGGACAAAAAGTGTTGTTGTTTAATTCTTGTCTTCGTCTTTTTCCGGGTAAGTTACGTTCACGTTGGATTGGACCCTTTGTTATTACTGATGTTTTTCCTCATGGTGCAGTCCAGGTTCATAGTTTCAAAACAGGTCAAGAGTTCAAGGTGAATGGGCATCGCTTGAAGCCATACTACGAGAGCTTTGAAGAACATGATGTGGAAGAGACAACCCACTATGCCGTGGGTTCCCATGAAGGTTGATCAATGTTTGCTTATGTATATAAATTTTGAATTGTATATGCATGCTAGTCACTAGAAATCCCACATAAATCTCATTATTTCCCTTCAGGAAATATTTCCACAAATAAGGGTCATCCCACACATAAAACCGTGCCATTTTCTTAAGTTTATCACATTGGTGCCTAGTTATGGTGCTTGGAACTTGTTTAGACACAATATAATTCACGATATCAGCATACCATGGCTCACTTACCTCAATGGTCAGCAATTGTTCATCTGGGAATGCCTCTGGGATAGGTAGAGGGTCTTCTTTATGTACCAAACGGCTCAAGTCGTCAGCCACTACATTCTCACATCCTCTTTTGTCCCTAATTTCTACGTCAAACTTTTTAAGAAGAAGCATTCAACGAGTAAGCCTAGGTTTGGCTTCTTTCTTTGTGAGTAAGTACTTCAAAGCTGCATGGTTAGAGTAAATTATAACTTTAGTTCCAAGTAAATAAGAACAAAACTTATGTAAAGTAAACACAATAGCAAGAAGTTCTTTTTCAGTGGTGGAGTAATTCAATTGAACATCATTCAAGGTCTGGGATGCGTAGTAGATGACGTGTGGCTTCTTGTCCTTCCGTTGTCCCAAAACAGCCCCTAAAGCATAATCTGAAGCATCACACATAAGCTCAAACGGAAGGCTCCAATCTGGTGGAACAATGATTGGTGCCGAAGTTAACAATTCTTTGAGGTGATTGAACGCCTTCTCACATTCGTCATCAAACACAAATGGCACATCCTTTTGTAGAAGTCGGCACATGGGTGTTGAAATCTTCAAGAAATCTTTGATAAAACATCTATATAGGAAAGAACGAACCTCTCTCACCGAAGTGGGAGAGGGTAAGTGGCGTACAAGATCTATTTTTGATTTATCAACTTCAATTCCTTTTTCTGAAACTATATGTCCTAAAACTATGCCTTGTTTTACCATGAAGTGACATTTTTCCCAATTCAAAACAAGGTTAGTTTCAATGCAACGTCTTAATATCAAAGTGAGATTAGTTAAACAACCATCAAAAGAGTCACCAATGACACTAAAATCATCCATGAAAACCTCAATAATCTTCTCAACAAAATCTGAAAAGATACTTACCATGCATCTTTGAAAGGTGGTTGGTGCATTACATAACCCAAATGGCATTCGACGATAAGCAAAAGTACCAAGCAGACAAGTAAAAGTAGTCTTTTCTTGGTCATCTGGAGTTATGAAAATCTGATTATATCTCGAATAACCATCAAGAAAGCAATAAAAAGAATGACCTACTAACCTTTCAAGCATTTGACCAATGAACGGCAAAGGGAAGTGATATTTCCTTTTGGTGGCATTGAGCTTCCTATAATCAATGTAAACTCTCCAACCTATTTGGATATGAGTCGGGTCAAGTTCATTCTCTTCTTTTTTTACCACAGTGACTCCAGATTTCTTTGGTACTACTTGAACCGGTGAAACCCAATGACTATCCGAAATTGGGTAAATGACCCTACAATCGAGAAGCTTAATGATCTCCTTTTTCACAACTTCCATCATTACAGGGTTGAGTCGGCATTGAGCCTCTTGAGTTGGTTTAGCCCCCTCCTTTAAAAGTATGTATGCATGCATGTTGTAGGACTAATTCCCTTGATGTCGGCTAAAGTCCATCCAATGGCTGTTTTGTACTATTGCAAAACCCGAACTAGTTTTTCCTCCTCCACTGCCATGGGTGATAAAGAGACTATGATGGGCAAAGTCTCTTTATCTCCCAAGAAGACATACTAAAAATGATTCGGTAATGGTTTAAGCTCGAGAGTGGGTGCCTAAATCACCGAAGGTAACAACTTGTTAGTAGAAACGGGAATTGGAATTGGGATTGGATGCTTACCGACATATTATGGCAATGACTCAAGGGCAGTCACCATCTCGCCACTTTCTTCATGATTAGGCTCAGCCCCATTGGTGATGAGTTTAATTCCTTGAGCAATGGTTGTTCAAGGGCATCCCTATCTAGGGATTTAAGATAATCCTGCGCCAAAGAATCAAATACATCAATAGAGAAACATGAATGATCATCAATAGGGTACCTTATAGCTTCAAAAATATTGAAATCAATGATATCGCCATCAAATTCCATTATCACCGTCCCCTTGAACACATCTATCTTGGTTCGGGCTGTTTTCATGAAAAGTCGTCCAAGTAAAATTGGCAATGGTGTAGAATGGGCCGAATCTTCCATCTCAAGCACATAAAAATCTGCTGGAAACATCAAGTGGTTAACCTGCACCAAAACATCTTCCAAAACTCTTTTCGGATATGCATTAGAACGATTAGCTAATTGAATTATAACACCATCGTTTTTAAGCTCTCCTAGGTTCATAGATGCATAAATAGAGTATGGCATGACATTAATGGAAGCACCTAAATCTAACATGGCATGTTCAAACTTGGTATTACCAATAACATAGGGGATTGTGAAACTACCTGGATCTTTGCAATTAGGTGGCAGTTTTCATTGCAAAACTGTCGAAACATTCTCACTTACCCTTACCACTTCTTTGTTCAAAATCCTCCTCCTTGATGTACAAAGCTCTTTCAAGAATTTAGCATAGCTTGGAACTTGCTTTATTGCATCAAGAAGTGGGATATTGACTTGTACCTTCCTGAAAGTCTCTAAGATGTCTTTTTCGTTCTCTTCTTTCTTAGATTGCATAAACCTGCAAGGGAAAGGAACATGTGATGGAATAGGGTTAAATTTGGAATAGCCTTACCTGAGTTGGGTGGTGTGGAAGGTTTAGAGGGTTGCGGCAAGGGTTGTTCTTCCCTTGCTGTGGCTTTGTCCTCCTCTTCTTCTTCGGGCAACAACAGTTCATCTTCTTTTCTTTGTTTAAACGTTTTTGCATTGGTTCCAACCTCTTTGCCACTTCTCAAGATGAGAGCCTTAGCCGTTTCAAAACCTCCATTTGGATTGACGATGGTTAAACTAGGTAGTTTGTCTTCTTCTCTAAACTGTCCCATGAATTCTGCCATATACCCCATTTGCTTCTTCACTTTGCCCATCTCTTTGGCTTGATTTTGTAAACCCTGAGTCAAAGAAGTTAGTACTTGAAGAATTTTATCATTATCCAATGACGAACTTGAATTTGGTTGGGCAAATTGTGGTGGGAGTTGTGGTGGTGCGAATGGCATTTGATAAAGTCCCATAGGTGGCTGTCTATATCTGCCTTATTGATGAGTCTGTTAAGGTTCCCCCCACTTCTTATTTGGATGCTCTCTCCAGCCCGGGTTGTAGGTGTTGGAAAACGGGTTATACCTTGGTTGATTTTGGCCTTGAAAGCCAACGACATTGGAACTTTCCCATCCTCCATTCTCTATTAATTGAAGACATTGATCAGTGGGGTGTCCTTGCATAGAGCACATGTTACAAGTGACTGCACTTTGCACTTTAGATCCTTCAACAACCTGTGATAGAAGAAAAGAAAGATTAGCCATTTGAGATTGAAGTTCTGAAATAGCACTTACCTTATTAGCTTGATGCTGTCGTGGGGGGTCTCTTTGTCCAACTCCTTTGTATTACGGTGCATTCAAGGCTCGATTAGCTATTAAGATCTTTGTAACAACTGGTGTTTTGTCAACCAAGGCACCTCCCGCTGAAGCATCAAGCATTTGTCTCTCAAGTGGAAGTAGTCGTTCATAGAAATATTGAATTAAAAACTCTTCCTTCATTGGATGTTGTGGGCAGGATGCAACTAACGTCTTAAAACGCTCATAGTATGTTGGAAAGGATTCTCCCGGGCCTTGTTGAATTCCACTAATTTTCTTCCTCAAAAGAATGACTCTTAAAGTTGGGAAATATTTCTCTAAGAATGCTTTCTTCATGCTTTCCCCTCTAGGTGCTAGTTCATAGAGCCAATCTTTAGCCTTGTCCATAAAAGAGAATGGAAAGGCTTTCATCTTCAAAATATTCCCATCCACATTGATTGGTGTCATACTCGAGCATACTACCTCAAATTCCTTAGGATGCTTGTTTGGATCCTCCATGGACAGCCCATGGTATTTAGGAATGTGATGCAGCAAACTAGACTTCAATTCAAACTCATCGGTCTTGCCTTGAGCTGCTATAGGGTATTGAATGCAAAAAAGGATGGCATTGTCCAATCCCGAGGCTGAAATTTCCTTGATTTTTCGATTGTCTACAGCCATGTCTTGTTCCTCTTCCTCTCTTCTTCTTCAAATTCAGATTCAGAACTAGAACTAGGTGGATTGGGTTCTGGCTGCTTCCTTTTCCTTCTCAAAGTTCGTTCAAAATCATCATCAAACTCCAATATATGCCCACAAACTGGTTAAGAACTTTTAGTCATAAACTAGTACCTAAAACAAACAAAACTAAACTAAACTAAATCAGAAACTAAAGAAAAACAAAAACAGAAACAAATGGGAGATTAGCAATTTTGCTAATCCCCGACAATGGCGCCAAAATTTGATGTGGAAGAAACTAACACACAAATTCAACCCTATAAATTATGCAATCGTAGTACGAGTAAGTAGGGATCGTTCTAGGCCGGGGATTAGGAGGTATTCTAATCAACACAAATTAGACTTAAAAACTGAAAACTAGACAAAACTAACACAGAACAATAAGGGGGAGGTTTTTGGACGAATTCTAACTTAAAACAAGTAAATTGAAGAAACAAATTAAGTTTGGTATGAAAATTGGGTGAGAGGCTAGCTAGAGGATTCTTCTCCACACATGAACCATATGCATACAAATCGATTTCCAGTTATTATTTCTATAAACCATGAATGACAATGCCCCAAATTAATCATGAAATGCACAAATTAACTCTCAGATTTTCCTAATTTCATTGAATTGGACCCAGCGACGCAATCAAATTATTCTTATCAAGTTCCCTATATGAACAGCATGATAGAGATACATATCAAAGATCATTAAGTTCTGTGAAAATCATAAGCATTGACAAGGCATTCATAACTATGAAAAGCATGATACTCCTGCCATGGATTTACTTAACGTAATCATGACTAGTGACTTTAACTACATGTAAATATAAGTTCATAACGATTAGGTGAAATTCTGATAGGAGCATATTTATGCGACTTAATTGGCTTGTTCTCGTGCATTTACGTTGTGTTTCCTTAGTTATTTTAGTGTTTAAAGTCACTTTTGTGTGTTTTCAGATTCTAAGGCCAAAGGATGCAAGAAGATGCATTTTGGTGCTTTTTGGAGCAAAATTGGGCTTGGAATGATTATCACACGATTGGAGCAAAAGGAATGGACGTAATTGAAGATTTGAAGAAGTTAGGATTCCTAATCAACGAAGGATTCCTACTCACATGAGGATTCCTAGAAGAACAAGGATTCCTAGTCCAACAAGGATTCCTACTTGAAGTAGGAAAGTTAAGCCAAGGTTTCCTACTTTAGTTCGACCTTTCCTAAGTGTCCCTAAGTGTTATCAACTTTGAAGGCCTTCTAAGTATTCTAGGACATCAAGCACACATTTCTTGCATGGTTTACATCAATGCTGAAGGGAAAATTATGAGTTTTTCACATAAAGGGATTTCATAATGACTATCATGCATATACAAATCAAATTTTAATATACGAAAGCAGCGGAAGCATTTATAACAAATTATCAAAGCTATAGTCATGCAAATCCCCTTCAAGGTTCATAGGTTTATATATAATGCATCAAAACAATTTATAGAGAAGAACAAAGTGAAGGTTTAGTCTTATACCTCTTGATCTAGACTTGAGACCAAGGATGGACCACCTCCAAGCCCTTTGTTCCTTGAACTCCTTGAGCCTAGCTTCCCTCCTTGCCTCCTCCACTTTCATAGTATGAGTGCTCCTAGGTTTTCTTCAAGTTTCCAAAGTAGGAAACCTCTAAAGATCCTCACCCACTAGTGTAGTGAGAAGGATGAAGGAATAACCAAAAGGGTGAAAGATGTGTTAGTAAAAACACCCCTAAGGTGGCCGGCCTTTGTGTAGTTTTAGAGAGATATTTCTTTTGCCTCTTTGTTGTTTTAAACACACAAAAAACCCTTTTGAACAATATCTCTATAAAGTTCCTTATATAGACAAAAGAAACCTAGCCAACAACTTGACTAAATATCTCACCCTTTCCACACCTAAAATGGCCGGCCCTTTAGTGTTTGCTTTGGGCTTTGGGCTTTTATTATTTCAAGTCATCCAATGCTTGAATAAAAGCCCAATGGGTTTAGGCCCAATGGGCCCAATTAAACCCGAACGTTTCTTTAAGCCCAAAACGATCTTTATCGCTTTTATGATTTCTTTAGACTTTCTAAATTAATCACAACACTTAATTAATCCAATTAATTATTTCCATCATCCATTAGTTACTCACTACAATAGTGTATTGATGAACAATCTTTTAGGTTCTAATTTGCAAGGCAGTGAGGTGATTGGCATCAATCCAATTGATTATATTTAATTCAATCACTTAGTGAATTAAAACTTCATTTTAATTCACCTTTCTTCTTTGACGACTACATTTAATCATCTAGAAGAACTCACAAGCTATGAGTGACATCTAACCATATGTCATAGCTACCCAAGCTAATGTAGAAGTTTATTCGGAGAACCTATTCAGTTGGAATTACAATGTAATTCGATCCTTCTCTAAAACAATACTCTCAATCACATCATTAGGGTATGGATATATTATGTCAAACCCCTAATGTGATTATTCCTTCTTATATGATTCAATTGAGTTGTATAGGAACGCTTTCCTTTATTACGCTCTATACTTCGGCCGAAGATTCCCAAATCATATCTTAGAGTATTCTTCCTCTCTTATCGAGGATTAGAGATTCCTTGTTGCGCATACACTTGCCTTCATGACTAAGTGGCTTAACCCCAACTATGCCGTTGACATTCTGATAGAGTGACTTTTGACATAATCTAAGATCAAGTACTTAACCACAAGACAACGGCGATGCCTCAGGTCAAAGGACTACTTACATTATTCCAACCATTAGAGTTACTTGCTTGACAAGTGAGTAGACCTCCATGCAAGTACTCTCGTTCGATTGTGTTCAGTGAACTCATTCCCTTAATGAGCACCTACATACTTGTCTTAGTGTCACAACACGAATGGGATGAGACTTTCCATCCTTCCAATTGAAGCGGACACAGTATGTACCGGTCTACGCATTGTCAGTATCCCTCCGACAATGCAATGACCAGGAACCTTTTTGGACATTTGGTTATGTGAAGAAGGTCTCTGTAGTCTAACATCATTAGATTACTTCTTCAATCGATCCATTGTCCATGGATACATTATTTAGGACATATATCGTTTATTGAGATAGTCCTAATTAGTATCTTTGCCATTTGATGTATAAGAGTCATCCATACATCGATTCAATTGTCCTGAAAGGTTTCTTCCAAAGATTGACTTTCAGGGCATATTTCCAACAAATGCCGCACCTCACATGCCTTTTCCACAATTCCATCTTCCTTGCGGTGCAAGGGAACCCTTTCCCTTCAGTTTTAGGACATTTAAACCTTTCCCTAAACCTTTCCTACATCACAGCCGCATCCCTTGACCTTTCCTCTTCCTTGCCGTGCAAAGGAGAGTGATTCTTTCCTATTTTTTGAATTAAAACACATTCCTTTTGTGTTTCATACCCTAGCCGCACCTCTTAGTCAATTTCCATTAAGTTTCTGATTTTGTTTCCTATTTCTAGAAGCCTTAGACTTAATTTATGATTACCTAAATAACCTAGGGTTTGAATTCCTGAAATCCTTTAAATAAACTCTCTTTTGCAGCCACAAAAGATGCATATACTGACCATTCACGCCAGAAACACCATTCCACTCTTAGCCGCACCATTCTACCACCATTCACCCTATTTTCTGCCCAGAAACTACCCTAGCCGACCCTTACATTCATCCTAACCATAAACCCATCATTCTACATCATCCATAACTCCCTAAACTCATCCCCAACCCTTGTGCCGCAGCAAAGGAGAGGAAGAAGAAGTGCTTGAAGGTTCTAGCTGTTCAACATTGAATCGTTGGAATATTTAGGTGTTCTCTTTCTTATGTTTACAATGTATAAATTTGTTTTCCTTTGTTTTGTGAACATGAGGAACTAAGCCTTTTTGGCTAGGGGGTTATTCAATACCATGATTATGCTTGTAAGATGAATTGATTACGTCTAATTGTTATTTCATGAATTGTGAATGCAATTTGCTTAACTGTTTGATTGATGACTTATTTTTGTGTGTTGATTAAGGTGGCCAACTTAGTTTTCATGCAGGAATTTGAAGCTAAAATATAAGGAAGTTTCACCTAATAGTTACAACCTTATATTTGCAAGTAGTGGAGGTCGCTTATAAACGATCGTGTTTAGTGAATTCTTGGCAAACGTTTCATGCTTTTCATAGTAACAATTGCCTCGTCAATGCTTATAGTTTTCATGAAGCTTAATGATCTTTGATTGTACCTTTATTGTGCTTTTCACGTAAGTGACTTTTAGAGAATGTTTTGAGTTGTTGCATGTGCATTCCCATCCAATTCACTAACTTTAGGAAAACTTGAAGGTTAAAAAAGTGCTGTCACAGTTAACCTAGGGCGTTGAGATTCATAGTTTATTGAAAGAAGCAATTGGAAATCAAAGTTGAATGCAAGTGTATCATGTGTGGAGAAGAACCCTCTAGTTACCCCATATCTCATCAATTCACTTAATTTTGTCTAAGAATCTGTTTACATTGTTCTTGCTTTGTTTTATTTATTTTCGTCCAAAATCAACCCCACCTTATTTCTTTGAGTCATATTAATTAGAACTTGTCTTAGAATATGTTTTTAAGTGTTTTAGGTCATTAGAAAATCAAATTTCGTCCAAGTTTGTGTTAGAGTCCCAAAACTGCCCAGAAAGTGTTTTTAAGGCAGTTTTGAGTGTTTGTTTGCTGTTTTGAGTCTTTTGGTTTCTTTTAGTGTTTTAGAGTTTAGTTTTGCATTCTTTGAGTCTAGTTTAGTGTTTTAAACTTTGTTTTACACATTTAAGTCAGTTTAGAGTGTTTTAGCAATCCCTCCTAATCCCCGGTTTAAGAACGATCCCTACTTATCCATACTACAATTGTCAACAAGAGGGTTAATTTGTGTGTTTAGTTATTTTACACATCAAATTCCCTTATATCCTAGCATCAAATCCCTGCATACAAGAATAAGTTCTCTATAAACCAGATAAGTAAATCACATTCATGCTTTACGAAACAATAATTGGAGGAAATCAATTCATATAAAACATATGTCGATGGCTTCGAATTCACCTCCAGCTAAAACGAGACATAGCTACTCATGTTCATAGTAATTGAAAAGCAATATAAAATAAACATTGAAACTAAGAAAGGATAGAAAGAACTCTGGACGGCACAAGCTCTCCTTCTCCTAATTCCAAGTCACAGCACACTTGATTTCTCCTTTGAATGCTCCTAAAATTGCGGCACACTTTTTATTTTTTTTCTCTAAATTTCTCTCTCAAGCTCTCCCAGGAAATTGCAGCAATAACTTGTATTTATAGGGCTAGGGCACGGCATAAACCACTCCCTAAAGGAAAAGGACTAGGTGCAGCAGATTTCTAGGGGGAAAGGGATAAGGTGGTTAGACACAATCTTAGGGTTTCTAGAACCAGATAACAGGTGGTTTAATATGAAAAGGAATCCCCTTGCAGCTGGAAATAAGCCTTGCAGCTAGAAATAAGGTAGGATAACATTAGGATAAGATAAAGTTAATTTGGATAATGTTGGATAAGATAAGGTTGGTTTAGATTTCCTTCTTTTTAGCTGATTCCTTATCTTCCAAGTCTTGATTTACTTTCCCTAGATTTGTAGCACATTCCTAGCCTCTTTTAAACTTCAAAAAAGTCCATCCAACTTGCTCCATGCGTATGCTATCCATTCCAAATCCAAAACAGCTCCAAAATGCTCCAAATTGCCATTTCTTGTCACCTTTGCCAATTGGACCTACAAACACAAGAAAATAGCTTAAAACACTCTTATAAATAGATACTAACTAAGTAAATGCAAAGAAGTAAGCTAACAAAATCGCATAAATATGCTCCTATCACGCATTATAAGTTTTGATTTTCTTAGGCTCTAATGGTGTCAAACGCACAGTAGTTTGTGTTTATTAATACCGAGATAGTTTGTGTTCATTCCAAATAGCAACACCCTTCATTTTTTACACCCAATAAGCTTTTGATCATTTGGGTACTCATTCTCATTGCCATATTAGCTCTTTATATGTGTTTATATATTTTTCGTAAGTTTCAATGGGTGTCAAAGGCATGGCCGTTTCTTTTTATTAATGCCGAAAACAGTCTAAATGCACTCCAAATATTAGAACTATGTACTTTTGACACTAAATAAAGTTTTGAATCTTTTGAGTACTCATTCTTATGGCAATAGTGGCATATTGTACATGTTTATTTGCTTAAGTTCCAATGTGTGTTAAACGCACAGTCGTTTTTTTTTTTTGTTAATGCCGAAAACTGTCCAAATGCACGCCAAATAGAAAAATGGTGAACTTTTGACACCCAATAAGCTTTTGATCTTTTGAGCACTCATTCTTATGGTCCTAATACCACATTATATGTGTTTATTTTTTTTAGGTTCCAATGGGTGTCAAACGCACTGTTGTTTGTGTTATTAATGCCGAAAATAGTCTAGGAGCACACCAAATAGTAAAACTGTGTACTTTTTGATAACTCATATATTTCATACATTTATACCATCCATATCTAGTCTCTTTGTGATATTTTTTGAGTTAAACTGGTTGTTTTTTGCCCTCGTTTGTGTTAATGTGCAGTTATTTGTGTTTTAGAGCTCAGTTGAGGGAAAATGAGGCAAAATGGTGCTAAAAGTGGAGAATTGAATAGGGATGCCAATGTAGACAAAGTACTAAATGTGGAAACTGAAGACGATGATGAATATGGCTGTTTACAAGACTAATAACAACAAAAAACGTGGGAATTAAATGCCCAATTACTGGGATGCTTTGGCAATCTGTAACAACCTCTTTAACATCATAAAACCTAGCATTTCAGCCACTTTTACATACACCTTTCATTCTGAGCGAATTTCACCACTCCAGCCACTATTTTTCTCTCTTTTCATCCATACTCAAAACTCTAGCCATTCTATACACTTCCACCATCACCAAAGACTCATCCCAAAAGGCTGTTCTTGGAGAAGTTCAACATCAAAATTGCTTCAAGGGTTTCCTTTCTCTTTGATTTATTTTCACTCATGTTGTGTATTTCAAATTTCATCTATGTGACCATGATGTGTAACTAAATTCATAGTCAGGGATTTCGATGTAGACTTGCACAAATGACCCATATTTTTATGTTAAAGTATTCAATTCATCAATATGTCTCTTGTTTCATTCACTGAATCATTGGTTATATTTGTTTTTTAATTTTAATGATTGATCACCATTAGGGTTTTTCATTTGATCAAGATTATAGTAAACATCATGCTTAATCTTGGTAGACATGTGAATGAATGAAAAGAATACTATGCAAACACCATGCCATGTATTTTCTTTGGTTCTTTAACGTTTTCTTGCACGCTAAAGACTCTTAATTAGGAACCAAAGTTGAACATCTCAATTAGGTTGTAGATTAGGAGAATTTGATCAACCACACATCATATGACTGATCATATATATGTAAAGCGAACTCTGGAAACTAATTGGTAATTGAATACAGCTTAACTTTATAAACATGGAATTGGTTTTCTAATGGTGAACTCGAAATCCTTGGTCCCATCCTCATTGTTTCTCAATCAACATATCATTTGTTGCTACATTTTCTTGCATTTTAAGTTATTTCGTTTGTAGCATAAAAACTACATTCAATTTGTTACTTTCATTGTTCAGTTAGGGTTCTTTCAAGGCTAGTAATTTATAGGGGTCTAATCAGTCCCTGTGGTTCGACACCCTTACTTGTGCCATTATACTAACCATATTTTTGGACTCAAAAGGAACACAACAAAATTATGGCACCGTTGCCAGGGACTGATTTGAGTCCCCTATAATTAGGCCAAAGACTCAGTCCCCTATAATTGCTTCTTCTTCAAACCCTTTCTATTTTCATGTTCAGTTTAGATTTCTAAATTTTGTTTGTTTTCTTTCTATTTATCAGGCAGTATAAGTACAATAAACTTGATGAGATAGGCCAAAGACTTGAACGAATAAAGAGCAACACTTTTGAGAACTTTCTATCAACTAGTTCTCAAACTAACCGTGAAGAAGAGGACGATAATTATTCTAGATTAGCAAGTGTAGGTGTTTATTTTGAGCACTCTAATTCTAACCAAGAAAAAGAGATGGCAAACAACGACGATGACAATCAAGCTTTGGAGGTTATGCTCAGCCGGTTATACCAAATTCACCTTTGTGCATCTTGTTGCATGTTAAGGCTAGAAACTATGATCTCAAGTCTTCACATTTCATATGCTTCCTTCTTTTTATGGTTTACCTAACAAAGATCCATTAGCTCATATTAAGGAATTTTATAATGTTGTGAGTGGTTTACCTTTGCAGGGAGTGAGTGAAGCAAAATTGAGCATGAGAGTTTTTCCCTACATATTAAAAGATAAAGCTAAGGGTTGGCTAATGACTTTGGCGCCTGGTTTGCTCACTACTTGGGATGTTGTAGCTAAGAAATTTTTGGAGAAGTTTTTCTCTACTCAAAAGACAACTACTTTGAGAATGCAAATCTTCAACTTTTCACAACATGATGGAGAACCTTTTAATGAATGTTGGGAGCATTTGAAAGGGCTTTTGTTGCAATGTCCACATCATGGATTACCTCTTTACTTACAAATGCAAAATTTTTATGATGGATTAACCCAAACATGTCCATCTACTGTTGACAATGCAACAAGAGGAGCTTTGAAGAAATAGAATGCTTAAGAGTCATATAACATCTATGAGATGTTAGGATCTAATGCTCAACACAAAGATACAAGAGGTAAACGAGCTGGAGTGTATGAAATGAGCTCTAATAATGATCTTGCATTGCATGTAACTAGTTTGGAAAAGAAGCTTGATTCTGTGTTCAATATAGTGCTTAAGATAGATGAGGTGTGTGCCATTTTCAACATACCATGTCATCTTACTTATCAATGCTCAGGTAGTGAGGCTTATCCCGAATTCGTTCAAGAGTAAGTGAACCTCATGAACTCTTATGATCAGAGACCAAGGAATGACCCATTCTCTAATACATATAACCCTAGTTGCAAAGATCATCCTAATCTCTCATGGAAGAATAATAACCAATTTCAAAATTTCCAACTAAAGCATGTTGTTACACTTGAAGATGCGATCAAACTGCTAGCCCAAAACACCGTTCAATTGCAGCAAACTACCAATAGTACTCTGCTCCTTGACTCCATATCTTCTTGGATTTGGTTGGAAGAAAAGGATTCTCCAAAACCTCAAAAATGGAAGTGTTGGAAATATGCCCTGAAAGTCAATCTTTGGAAGAAACCTTTCAGGACAATGAATGTGTGTATAGATGACTCTTATACATCAAAAGGAAAAGATACTAATTAGGACTATCTCAATAAACGATATATGTCCTAAATAGTGAATCCATGGACAATGGATCGATGTAAGAAGTAATCTAATGATGTTAGACTACAGAGACCTTCTTCACATAACCATCATGTCCAAAAAGGTTCCTGGTCATATGATTGTCAGAGGGATATTGACAATGCAAAGACCAGTACATACTGTGTCCCCTTCAATTGGAAGGATGGAAAGTCTCATCCCATTCGTGTAGTGACACTAAGACAGGTATGTAGGTGCTCATTAAGGGAATGAGTTCACTGAACACAATCGAACGAGAGTACTTACATGGAGGTCTACTCACATGTCAAGCAAGTAACTCTAATGGTTGGAATAATGTAAGTAGTCCTTTGACCTGAGGCATCATAGTTGTCTTGTGGTTAGGTCCTTGATCTTTGATTATGTCAAAGTCACTCCATTCGCGGATGTCCACGGCATAGTTGGGGTTAAGCCACTTAGCCATGGAGGCAAGTAAATGCGCAACAAGGGATCTCTAATCCTCATTATGAGAGGATGAATACTCTAAGATATGATTCGGGAATCTTCGGCCGAAGTATCGAGCGTAATAAAGGAAAGCGTTCCTATATGACTCAATTGAATCATATAACATGGAATAATCACATTAGGGGTTTGACATAATATATCCATACCCTAATAGTGTGATTGAGAGTATTGTTTTAGAGAAGGATCGAATTACGTTGTAATTCCAACTGAATAGTCGTCAAAGAAGAAGGAGAATTAAAAGTAAGTTTTAATTCACTAAGTGATTGGATTAAATATAATCAATTGGATTGGTGCCAATCACCTCATTGCCTTGCTAATTAGAACCTAAAATGATTGTACACCGATACACTCTTGTAGTGAGACAACTAATGGATGATGGAAATGTTGGAAATGTGCCCTAAAACCAATCATATGATGATACTTTACGGACATTTCACATGTTAAACTAATCTAGTTTAATATCAAGGGCAAAGATTATTGTTTGAGCCGTCTCATATAAATGTTATATGCTTAAACGATAAGTCCAAGGAATATGTGATTGGGAGAATGCAATCTAAAGAAGTTAGATTCATGAGACCATTCTTTCGTAGACACATCCTAAACGTTCCTAATCATAGGATTGCCAATTGGACATTGACAGTCCGTTAAGATCAGTACGTGCTGTGTCTTCTCTCAGGGAGAGTGACTAGTCTCGAGTCATTGGTGTGTGTGACATCAAGACAAGTACGTAGGTGCTCAATAGAGAATGAGTTCACTGAACACGATTAACGAAGAGTTCTCATATTCATGTCACATGAGAACTCATGGTTGGGATAATGCAAAGTAGTCCTTTGACCTGAGGCATCATAGTTGTCTTGTGGTTAAGTCCTTGAGCTTTAATTATGTCAAAGTCACTCCATCAGGAGGGTGTCCACGACATAGTTGGGGTTAAGCCACTTAGCTATGGAGGCAAGTGAATGCGCAACAAGGGATCTCTAACCTTCAAACCGTTTGGGGGAGAATACTCTATGATATGATTTAGAATCTCTGGCCAGAGTATGAATGAGATTTAGGAAAGTCGTTCCAAATCACATTCAAGGTAATCATATAAGCACACGAATCACATTGGATAGTAGACATGAATAAACTATCAAACCAAACAATGTGGTCAAGAGTATTGTATTAGAGAAAGACCGTATTGCATTTGTAATCCTAAACTGAATAGGTTCTCTACCTCTTCTGATTAGCTTGGGTAACCATGATATGCTGCTAGGTGTCACTCTTGGTTTGTGGAAGCCCTAAACGTGTGTAAACACTAAAGGGAGAATTGAAAGTAAGTTTCAATTCACAATCGATGTAAAATGGTTTTAATCGCCCACTGCCTCGCTAAAAGGAACCTAATGGATCGTAC
Source organism: Malus sylvestris (assembly GCF_916048215.2). Taxonomy (NCBI): domain Eukaryota; kingdom Viridiplantae; phylum Streptophyta; class Magnoliopsida; order Rosales; family Rosaceae; genus Malus; species Malus sylvestris. Next base: position 212,835 of record NC_062260.1, on the reverse strand, counting down.
ACCGTGTAAGGTGGAGATTGAAGAAACAATGGAGATGAGTAAGAATAATTAAATGGTTTAATTATTTATGGCAAGGATTAATTAATATGTTAATTAATCAAACGAATAAGTTCGTTAAAGACCTCGGGATAGTTTTGGACCTTAAGGCCCAATGGGCTTCGAACGTCAAGCCCATTGACTTAAGTTGTATGACAACTTAATGAATAATGATTCACAAAGGCCTAAAAGGCCTAATGAAACCCCAAAGCCGGCCATGATGCTTTTGGAGTGGGTTTTGGACTTATTTACAAGTTTGCCACTCCAATGAATTAAGGTATAAATATGACTTTATAGCCAAAATTCATTTAGGGTTTGTTTTGGAGAAAATTGGAGAGAACATGTCTCTCCATTTCTCTCTAAAGAGGCCGGCCCCTTGGAGGGTGTATCTAGCCATACTAACTACTCCAAGGTCACTCATTTCTTCTCCAATCTAACCTTGGTGAAGATACTTAGAGGTTCTCAATTTTGGGAACTTGGAGAAACCTTTTCATCCATCCAAATCCATAGATTTTAGATGCAAGGAATGAAGGCCCTCTCTTTGGGTGATTAGCCTTTGCTTATGCAAAGGGGAATCTACAAAGGTATATTTCTCAACTCACTTTGATTTGAGTTGAGTCTTGGTTCACCAATCTACTAGGCTTTGAATTTCATGGTTAATGTTTTGTTTTGAATGCATGCAAGCATGATTCCGCCTTTTAATTGTTAAATGCATGCTATAGATGTTATTCAAATGAACATGTTTTCTCAAAATAATCCTTCAAGTGGTATCAGAGCCTAGGTCTAGTAGTTGGTGAATCCTTTTGGGTTTTGTAGTTCATAGTTTTGATTTAAAAGTTGTAATATGTTACAAGCTTTATTCTTGTTTCTTTGAATGTAAATTTTGTTAGAAAATTTGCCATCTCAAATGTTGTAGATGTAGTTCATATGAGCATGAATATTGGAGCTAAAATTTTGTGCCATGATTTTGGGAAAATTCGGCCAAATACATAGGGTGATTTTTTGGGTTTTTGTTTGACTTGTTAAAAGTGTTTTAAAGTGACTTTTGGAACCCCTATGTACCCTAGTTTGGTTATATGTTATTTCCCTAAAGTTTGAATGGTTTTGGAATGTTTTTGGGTGAAAAATGTTCATGGAAATTTTTTGAGTTTTTCATGAATGTTCTTCATTGTTCTTGACATTTTAGCCAAGAACAAAAAGTTTTGTGTTTTGATTCAAAGTTTTGATTTATTTCATAAAGTTTATGTTTTATGATTTTCAAATGTTTAAATGTTTTAGATATTTGTTTAATTGGTGTAAGAAATAATGGTGGGTGTGAAAGGATTAATTCCCTTTCACACACACCACTTGCACCACTTGCTTGCTTTATGTCAAAACTCACAAATCAACACACACATCACTCTAATCCTTCTCCAAAACCGGCCCTCCCTCAAGTGGGAGTAGTTTTGGGGCTTTTATGCAATTACATAAAGTTTTGATACTTTTGTGTATTTGCACTTTGGCCCAAAAGTTTACGTTTTTACGTTTAGGTCCAAAAACGCTAAAGGACAAATTGTTTTGCTCCTTTAATGAAGCTTTTGCATTGTTTAAATTTTGGGTTCTAGTTGTAATTACATGAAGTAGTGGACTTTTGTGTTTTTACAAAGTGACCCCAAAAGTTTATGTTTTTGCAATATAGCCCAAAAGTTGTGGTTATTGCATATTGGCCCAAATTAGGTGGAGAACAAAATTGTTTTGTCTCTTTAAATGAGAATTGGATTTTCATTTCATTTAGCTCCATTTAAATCAATCTTATGGATACAAAAACCAAATGAAAATGTTGCATTCAATTTAATTGGTTAAAGTGTTAATTAATTAAAGGGTGATTATGAACCTAAGCCTACGATAATTGAGCTATGTGAAAGGCCGTTTCAAATTTGTTTGAACCATGGGAATGTGTAGATTAGATTTTGGTTGTAATTTGATTTAATCAAATGTTGTAAAAGAGCATAAGCTCTTCTTTACTTTAAAGTAATTTGATTTATGCAAATGTTGTAATGAGCATAAGCTCACCTTTACTTTGAAGTACTTCTTTCTTGCTTTATTTGATATGCATGAAAATGAAGTAGTTAGGTCCAACGCCCCTAAGACAATACGCCTTAATGTGATTAAACGCGTAACTAAAATCAATCACCATCCCTAGACCGAGATTCAACACTAGGCTCGTGTTGAATCTAAACAAAGGTTCATAGTCATCCTAAGGGCCTAAGGCAACTATATAGTCCATCAATGAATGCAAACCTTATGTTAGTAGTATCATATACTCTTGCTTTAAAAACCGTTTTATAAGCATGGTGGGAGTATTATATACAACTAAAAACAATCAAATGGACCAATAGATGTAATAGGACCAAAATTGTTTTAATAAAGATTAAAATGAATATTTATATATGATGAGACCTAAAACCCTCAACCAAACCATTATTAAGTTGATAAGCGTGAAAGTGCTTTGAACACTCTTTCGTGGCCTTCCACCGTCGTAAGCTTCAATCGTTTGTGACTTATACACCGTATTCGTCCAGTTCTGGGGTTGCAAAGTATGTGCTTACATTCAGGAGAAGCCTATAAACATATGATGAGGTAAAGGTAGGCAACGAGTATGGTCAATATGATTTTCTCTGAGGCCATTCTTGAACCCCTACTTTAACTAGCATGGTGGGAATGACTTAACTAAGTGCAATGTGCCAATATGATATTCTTCTGAGGCATCATTCTCTAGAGGCCAAACTAGATGGGTACTTGCAAGAGATGCAAATGAGTAAGCGTACTCTCTCATTATTATTAACGCTAGCCAATATGATTTTCTTCTGAGGTGGGCTTGGTAATGGTGAGTCTCCCATACCCTACTAAGAGTTTCAACCAAAAACTCTCGAATTCCAATGAGGGATATGGAATTTGCCAAAAATAGTGGGTGGTGCTATTTGATTTAAAGACCCGGATCAAATGGCTTAAAATCAATCAATTAATATTCGTTATGTATTTGTTTACCAATAAATTTGCAAACGCTATCCAACACTTGACAAATAAAAGCCAAAAGCTTTAATTTCCGGACTTGGTACTACAAAACCATAGATTGTCTTTAATGGCTTGTAAATGTACCTAAGTAGTCTCATCCTCACAATCTTCCTATTGATAATGTATCATTGGAAGAACATGTTAGATAAAGTCTATCATAAAAAGGACAACACTTTTAAATGTCATAATTCTTCAATTACAATTTGTTGTATGAAGAAATAAAAGTTGCTTTGAACAACTCTTAATCAATGCAAACATTAGTGCTTGTTTCTTTGTTACATGAACAAGGAACTTTAGAAGAAAGCACAAAGGCATGGACACTTAATGTGCCATGATTCTTCACTTACAAATTGTTGTATGAAGAAATGAGAGTTGCCTTGAACAACTCTTGAAAGTTTGTAATTATGTTTAAGAACATAATGGTTGGTTGACAAAATAGTCCATTAACATGGACTTATGATGATTTTGAATCATTGAGTGTTGAAGTGATAAACCACTTAACGAGACGGAAACTAGGCAAAGACTTCACCTTTATGTCCCTATCCTAATGGTTCACTAAGTTTATTGTAAACTATATAGTGAACAATAAACACATACTCTCCAAAATCGTTTGATGTGTATAACACAATTGAAATAAGTTTCAAGAGAGATAGTGGGAGTTTAGGGACCATGACTATTGTAGTCAAAGGAGAAGTCAAATGAAGAAAGCAAAATAAACTCCAAGGGAACAAACTTTCTTTATGAAAGGATGGACATTGGAAGGGGTATTTGCAAGAAATGTCTTGCAAGTGTCAAGAACACACCTTTCAAAGGTGTTGTAAATTGTTCTTGAATAGTTCAAAACAGTTGGTTCTTCTACTTGAATGCTTGATTCCGTATTAGTAACTATGTTTTACAATCGTTGTAAAAGTGCGACTAATAAGAAGTAGAAGATATATGAGAGAAGAAAAAGTACTTCACATTCGGAACGTGAATAAAATATAGATCTCTGCGAAGGCAGATAGTACTTACTTCCTCATATGAACTATCAAAGAAATTGGAAAAACCAAAGATTGTCTTTACATTCCAATTTTAAGGAACTTAATTCCGTCACTATAGTAGAGATGGATGAATGTTTTTTTTTTGACAAAACATTGTTCTTTATTAATCAATGATTGGATTATAGTAATCTAATTGATTGTCTCTATAGTAGAGATGATATGGTAGTGTTAACTGTTTAGAATATAATGATGCTTAAAACCCAAAAGGTTGCAAGGTAGTGACTAATCCCAACTAAATTGTGATACCTCTAAAACATAAGTTACGACTTGGTGAAAGATGAATGCTTTGGATCGTTAGATCCGGATCCAATACCTTCCTTTTAAAATTGTATAGAGGCGAAATGTTCAAATCTTTATTCTTTTGGAAAGAAGAAAGAATCACAAAGTTGTTGAGGTTAATTCACTTAGATGTTGGTGGCACTTGTCCACAACATAATACTACTCATGTTATATGACATTCACCGAAGATCACTCTCGGTTGGACTATAGTTTATTTTGAATAAACACAAATCCGAATACTTTGCAAAAGGTTTCAAAGAATTCAAGAAATGTAAGTTGATGAGTAAGACGTCTAAAGTATTTACCTCCTTAGATTTGATCCAAGGAAAAGAAACACTTTAGATGAGTCTCCTTGAAAGATATCAAGGAAAGAAGCATCATAAGATAATAAATTTCTCCATTAAGGAGAAGAACGAACTCGAATAAGATTTAGTTTGTTAGATGTTATCTATTACCCATATATAGGATATATACTTCTAAAAACAATATGATTGTCAATTAGAAGATCTTCCAAATTTTTCATGACTCCATAAGATGTAGTTGGAAAGAAAGACAAATCTCAAGCATGTTAAGATTTGGGGTTGTGAGCTAATAAGCAATATTTGTTTGATAACAATCTTGTGGGATATCCTTAAATTAACTTTTGGATATCGCTTCTATAAACCAATTAACAAATGTTATTTTGTTGGGTAGTTCATTGTAATCCTACAATGTGATTTGCCTAAAAGCAAATGAACGAGAGATAGAACTCAAAGAATGGGTTCTTTGAGAAACAAGAAAGTAATCAACAAATATAAACAACCTAGTTCCTATACCAAAAGCTCCAAGGTAGTCGAGAAGGATTTATAAACCGTCTCAGTTGAATGGTTTGAACTTTATGACTATGTCATAGAGTTGCACCTCTTAATTCGAAAGAAATAAGAATGAAAATCCTTATGACTACATTGAGTGTATATATGATATATACTCAAGGAAATGGTAAAGTACCATTTGACCCGAAATAATGAAACCTTCATAAGCTAATTGGTAGCTTAAGGTGACTACAATCAAGGAGAATGGTTGACTTTGAAGAAACCATCTTTGACATAGTCTTGGTTTCAATTAATTCGAAGATAGCTAGCTACAACTAAATGGTGATTCAATGTTTGGACATAATATGGGTTTCCGAAACCATTATTAATATAGTCTTGATAATATATGTCTAAAACTATAAATCACAAGACATGTAAGTTGTACAGATCCAACCATCATGAATCTTAGCAAGCTAGTGGGAGCTATAAGCATCTTATGAGAAAAATGATCAAATCATTTGATTTCTCATAAAGATGTAAATGAATCTTTTGTTTACTAGGTTTACAAAAGGTTAGTGGGAGTTAATCATGTTCCTAAAATTTAAATATATATGATATATTAATTTTGGAAATGAAAAGAATACTTCTTCATTAAAGTTATGACTTTAAAACATTATATGAAGATAGAATGTATATGGGAGTTAATCATGTTCCTAAAATTTAAATATATATGATATATTAATTTTGGAAATGAAAAGAATACTTCTTCGTTAAAGTTATGACTTTAAAACATTATATGAAGATAGAATGTATATGGGAGATATAGTCTATATACATGGGATGGAAATCTATAATGATATATTTCATGATATAATTGGATTATATCAATCCCTAATAATAGACAATAGATGCTAGGAAGTTTCTCATATGATGATAAACTTCAATTAGAAGGACAACTCTAGTGAGACTAAGAAGTTGCTCTTCTCAAAGAGAACGTACTCTTTGACTCCCAAAGAAATAATGCGTAAATAAAATCCTTTATGCATACGTATAAAGGTGATTTATGTATTTCATATTGTATGAAAAACACTGATATGAGTTGTACCTAGAACAGTACAAGACGATATCAGTGCAAGCCCAGGATCAGAACCATGGCAACTGTCAAGTGAGTGCTTAAGTATTTAAGAAATACTAAAGGATAGATTCCTCAAAGAATGAGGAAGAATTAGAGTAACGTAATGGAAGCGTAAATGTATTAGATTATGAATCTAATTCATCATTGGATGTTTCTTCATTATGAATGAAGAGATAAACGGATATCTCTTTATTATGACTAAAGAGATATTTGGATGGAAACATTAAAAGTAATGACTTTAGTGTGTTCCATTATGAATGCAAAATATGTTGCCATATAGAAGCTTACAACAATGTTGTTTGGATGGGAAAGTTCATTTATGAACTCTCTATTCGTTTCCAACCAGAAAGTGTATCTAGTGTACTGACACTATGACACTAATGGGGCGATAGCTTAAGCCAGGGAATCAAGGTCTCATCAAGGTCCGAACTCAAATGAGAGACTGAACCACATGATTGAGAATCATGTATAATGGTGACGTCGTTATTCTCAAGGTTGCTTCTGTGGATAACATATAGATATCCATTGTCTAGGCCTACTATTCAGCCATTTATGAAATGACTACAGAAGAGGTATCATCACTGATGACCAAGATGATTGGCTCTAGTGCAAGTGGGAGATTGTTGGAAATGTGCCCTAAAACCAATCATATGATGATACTTTACGGACATTTCACATGTTAAACTAATCTAGTTTAATATCAAGGGCAAAGATTATTGTTTGAGCCGTCTCATATAAATGTTATATGCTTAAACGATAAGTCCAAGGAATATGTGATTGCGAGAATGCAATCTAAAGAAGTTTGATTCATGAGACCATTCTTTCGTAGACATATCCTAAACGTTCCTGATCATAGGATTGCCAATTGGGCATTGACAGTCCGTTAAGATCAGTACGTGCTGTGTCTTCTCTCAGAGAGAGTGACTAGTCTCGAGTCATTGGTGTGTGTGACATCAAGACAAGTACGTAGGTGCTCAATAGAGAATGAGTTCACTAAACACGATTAACGAAGAGTTCTCATATTCATGTCACATGAGAACTCATGGTTGGGATTATGCAAAGTAGTCCTTTGACCTGAGGCATCATAGTTGTCTTGTGGTTAAGTCCTTGATCTTTGATTATGTCAAAGTCACTCCATCAGGAAGGTGTCCACGACATAGTTGGGGTTAAGCCACTTAGCTATGGAGGCAAGTGAATGCGCAACAAGGGATCTCTAACCTTCAAACCGTTTAGGGAAGAATACTCTATGATATGATTTAGAATTTCTGGCCAGAGTATGAATGAGATTTAGGAAAGTCGTTCCAAATCACATTCAAGGTAATCATATAAGCACACGAATCACATTGGATAGTAGACATGAATAAACTATCAAACCAAACAATGTGGTCAAGAGTATTGTATTAGAGAAAGACCGTATTGCATTTGTAATCCTAAACTGAATAGGTTCTCTACCTCTTCTGATTAGCTTGGGTAACCATGATATGCTGCTAGGTGTCACTCTTGGTTTGTGGAAGCCCTAAACGTGTGTAAACACTAAAGGGAGAATTGAAAGTAAGTTTCAATTCACAATCGATGTAAAATGGTTTTAATCGCCCACTGCCTCGCTAAAAGGAACCTAATGGATCGTACACCGTGTAAGGTGGAGATTGAAGAAACAATGGAGATGAGTAAGAATAATTAAATGGTTTAATTATTTATGGCAAGGATTAATTAATATGTTAATTAATCAAACGAATAAGTTCGTTAAAGACCTCGGGATAGTTTTGGACCTTAAGGCCCAATGGGCTTCGAACGTCAAGCCCATTGACTTAAGTTGTATGACAACTTAATGAATAATGATTCACAAAGGCCTAAAAGGCCCAATGAAACCCCAAGGCCGGCCATGATGCTTTTGGAGTGGGTTTTGGACTTATTTACAAGTTTGCCACTCCAATGAATTAAGGTATAAATATGACTTTATAGCCAAAATTCATTTAGGGTTTGTTTTGGAGAAAATTGGAGAGAACATGTCTCTCCATTTCTCTCTAAAGAGGCCGGCCCCTTGGAGGGTGTATCTAGCCATACTAACTACTCCAAGGTCACTCATTTCTTCTCCAATCTAACCTTGGTGAAGATACTTAGAGGTTCTCAATTTTGGGAACTTGGAGAAACCTTTTCATCCATCCAAATCCATAGATTTTAGATGCAAGGAATGAAGGCCCTCTCTTTGGGTGATTAGCCTTTGCTTATGCAAAGAGGAATCTACAAAGGTATATTTCTCAACTCACTTTGATTTGAGTTGAGTCTTGGTTCACCAATCTACTAGGCTTTGAATTTCATGGTTAATGTTTTGTTTTGAATGCATGCAAGCATGATTCCGCCTTTTAATTGTTAAATGCATGCTATAGATGTTATTCAAATGAACATGTTTTCTCAAAATAATCCTTCAGGAAATAATTAATTGGATTAATTAAGTGTTGTGATTAATTAGAAAGTCTAAAGAAATCATAAAAGTGATAAAAGATTGTTTTGGGCTTAAAGAAAAGTTCGGGTTCATTTGGGCCATTAAGCCCAAACCCATTGGGCTTTTATTTAAGCATAGGATGACTTGAAATAATAAAAGCCCAAAGCCCAAACAACACTCAAGGGGCCGGCCAAATGGAGGGAAAGGGAGAGAGAGGAAGTCAAGTGGTTGGCTAGTTTTCTTTGAGATATAAAAGGAACTTTATAGTGAAAAGTTCATTAGGGTTTTGTGTGTTGATTTTTCACAAAAGAAGAAAACCTCTATCTCTCAAAAACCACACACACAAGGCTGGCCACCAAAGGGGGTTTAGCTAATCATCTTCTCACCCTTTGGTTATTCCTCCATCCATCTCACTACACTAGTGGGTGTGGATCTTTAGAGGTCTTCAATCTTGGAGACTAAAGGAGAACCAAGGAGCACTCATTCTAACAAAGTGGAGGATGCAAGGAGGGAGGCTAGGCTCAAGGAGTTCCAAGAGCAAAGAACTTGGAGGTGGTCCATCCTTGGTCTCAAGTCTAGATCAAGAGGTATAAAACTATACCTTCACTTTGTTCTTCAATAAAATGTTTTGATGCATCTTATATAAACCTATGCTTCTTGAAGGGGATTTGCATGACTATAGCTTTGATATTATTTGATAACATGCTTCCGTTGCGTATGTATATGAATTTTGAATTGTATATGCATGCTAGTCACTAGAAATCCCAAATAAATCTCATTATTTTCCCTTCAAGTGGTATCAAAGCCAAAGGTTTATATTTGATGTGTCCTTTTGGATTTTATGCATATGGGTTTTAATTTTATGTTTGACATATTATTTCTTCATTCAAAGTATGTTTATCTTTTGTTTTTCAAGTGTTGAAAAATGTGAATCAAGAGTTGAAAAAGATATGTATGCAAAAAGTGTTTTGGATACATGAATGAAGAATGAGTTTTGGAACAAAATTTGGGGCTAAAGTACCATAAGGGAGGGCACGGTTTTGGGGGGAGGTTTTGGCTTGTGTTTGTGTTTTATTGTAAGACACTCACACATCTTTTTAAAGCTAGAAAATCTAGATCTTGTCACTTTTGTTTTTGGGTTTGAAAAATCACCAAGAATGTAAACAAATCTTGAAATTGTGTTCATGGTTTTGTTCTTGGTGTTCATGGTTTTGTTTTTGGTGAAAATGGTTTTTTTTTGTGTTCATAAATTGTTTTATGGTTTTGGATGATGTACTTACCATCCATAGCCTTCCCAAAAATTTATTAAATCCTAGACTTGACTAGGAGAATTTCCATCACCATTACTCTAAAGTCCTTAAAGCTTATCAAGTGGCAAGAAATATCTAGGGTGATATCTACTTTCATTTGATTTAATGCATGTGTAAGAAACCTCCCATCCCCATTAACATGGCCGGCCACCCCTAGTGGATTAGCCACTTGTGAGGCTATTTTGTAATTTTTGAAAAGTTGATAATTACTTTCAAGTATTTACGGTTTGACCCTTAACTTTTCATATTTGCATATTAGGCCCCATCTAACTAACAAGTTAAATTTTTTGTTTTTTAATTTTGTTAGTTGTTTAAACTCATAATACTATTATGCCCATATGCACTAAATCTAAATGTTCATGTTGCATTCCAATTAATTATTTAATGTGATTATGTAGTTAGAAAATGGTTGACTATGGACTTATGCCTTAAACGATAATTGAGCTATGAGAAAGGGCGCTAAACTCAAATTGTTTGAACCTTGGGAATGTGTTTTAATTACTATTTCAATTGGACTTTGTCATGATAGACATTAATCTTTCTCTCCCTCTTAGTATTTGTAATTTGTAGGAATTTGTACAAATCGGTTTGTAATTCTTATTACTTCTTAATCTCTTTCAATTAGTTGATTCCCTCTACTACTAGACTAGAGTTTCTTTAACTATTGGTAAGGTGACATGATTAAAAGAGGGTTTTGTCACGAGATTAAAGATTAATTGGGTCCAACGCCCTAATTAGCAATGAATGATTGTCTTTCATTTCTAATGGCTCAATGATGCGAAATAGATAAGCACACAAATTAAACCCTCTTTTTGTCAATTTGTAGTAAAGATGTAAGTAGGGATCGTTCTAGACCGGGGATTAGGAGGGATTGCTAAACACTTGAAACTGACTTAAAAACATAAAAACAAAGTTTAAAACACTAAACTAGACTCAAAGAATGCAAAACTAAAGGTTAAAACACTTAAACAAACCTAAAACTCAAAACAGCAACTAGAAGGCTCAAAACTGCCTAAAAACCACTTTCTGGGCAGTTTTGAGCACCTACACTAATTTGGACGAAATTGGATGAAAACTTGAATCAAAACACTTAGAAACACAAATCAAAACACTTTCTAACTAATCTAGGACTCTAAAATAAAGGGGGATTTTGTTTTGACGAAAATTAAAATAAAACAGAAACTTTAACTAGCACAGATTGTAAAAACGATTTTGGTGAAATAGATGGATAAAAGGCTAGTTAGGAGGTTCTTCTCCACACATGTCACACTTGCAACAAAACGATTTTCAGTTGTTCTTCCAATAAATTATAAAGACTCAATGCCCCGAATTAACCGTGAATTGCACTAATTAACCCTCAGTTTTTCCAGAATTTATCAAGTTGGATGATTGCATACGACAACCCAAAACATTCCCTACAAGTTCCCTACATGAATTGCATAATAGAGATACAAGCACGAATCATTAAGTTTTATGAAAAACATAAGCATTGACGAAGCATTCGTTACTATGAATTGCATGAAACTTATGCTAAGAATTCATTCAACGCGATCGTTTTCAAGCGATCTTCACTACTTGTGATTATAAGATTGTAACTATTAGGTGAAACTCCCTCATAATCTAGCCTCATATTCATGCATGAAAACTAAGCGTGCACTCTCAATCAACATACACAAATAAGTTATCAATCAAATAGATGAACGAATTGAATCCACAACTTATGAAATAACAACTGAATATAATCAAATCATATTGCAAGCATGTACATGGTTTCGAATTACCCCCCAACTAAGGGGGTTTAGTTCCTCATACTCACAACATAAAGTTTATTGAATTGAAACATCGAAGACATAAGAAAGATTACACCTAAAACGTTCAAGACTTCCACTTTGAATTTCTGACTTCAAGCTCCTCTTTCTTCTTCTCCTTGCTGCGGCAGAGATGGTTTTGGGGGTTTTTGGATGTGGTTTTGGTTTGAGAATGGAGTTAGGATGATATGTTGGTGCGGCAAGGTGTGTGGGTGGTGTATGGAAGTGTAGAATGGTGTATGGAGGTGGATGGTGGCTGCGGCAAGGATGGGAATTGGCTGGAATGGATGATGGTGGCTTGCGGCAAGGTGTGTGGGTGGTGTATGGAAATGTAGAATGGTGTATGGAGGTGGATGAAGGCTGCGGCAAGGATGGGAATTGGCTGGAATGGATGATGGTGGCTTGTGGCAAGGTGAATTAGGGGGATGGACGATTTCTGATTTGTAGAATGGGAGGTCAATTGCGGCCAAGGGGTAACAAACATATATTTAGGCACCTAAAACCCTAAGAAATCAGATTGGGCTAGGGTTAGGTGCGGCTACATAAGTGGACTAGGGTTAAGGTTTGTAAAATAGGGCTTCTAGGATGGAAAGGTGCGGCATGGGCTTAGGGTTTATAATCAGATTTTTGCATGTGAACAAGGCTTAGGTGCGGCTGATTAAGTGGACTAAGGTTAGGGTTTAGGTGCGGCATAGGTCCAAGAAGTGAAGATGGGTCATCCAAAAGCCCAAACCCAAGAATAGAAACTCACGAAAATGGAAACCTCCAAGAATAGAAACTTCCAACTTTAGAAACTTTAGTTGCCAATTCCGATTTAGGAAAGATCAACCCAAAATGGAAACTTTTAGGCTTAGCTTTCCTACTTCAAGTAGGAAACCTCAAATCTCGAACTCTTCAATTTCATCCCAACCTTGTGTTCCAAGCATGTCCTTTTCATTCCCAGCTCACTTTCGGCTCCAAAAGCTCCAAATTGCATCATTTCATGTAATATGTCCTTTAAACCTGAAAACACATGAAAGTAGCTTAAAAGACTACTTTAACGATGAAAACATAACAAAGATGCATAAGAACTAGCTAACTAAGGCGCATAAATATGCTCCTATCACTCAATGAAAAATGTTTTAATTGGATTGAAAGCACGTAATTAAAACGACACAACCTTCCCTAGATCTTATACAACAATGTTGGCTCGTTGTTGAATTAAGCCAATAAGTCCATGGTCATCCAAAGAGCCTAAGATAAACTATAAAGTCCAATTTCAAAGGAATGCAAAAACCATAGCAGTAGTAGTTACTTCCAATATTTGAAAAATTCGTTTTTGATATTGATTTGTTTTTCTGAAAACAAATAGTGGGAGTATCATACGCTACTAAACTATAATGAATACAATTAGTAGTTATATATATCTCCAATATTTTGAAAAATGTTTTGATATTGATTTGTTTTATGAAAACAAATAGTGGGGATATTATATGCTACTAATTTCATTAACTTTGGACTAGTAGTTATAATAGGACACAATTTATTTTAATGTGATTAAATAAATAAAATGATGAGACCTCAAAATCCCTCAACCAATATCCAATATTAAGTTGAAAGCGGAGAGGTGCTTTGAACACTTCTTCGTGGCCTTCCACCATGGTAGGCTCCAATCGTTTATGACTCGTACACCGCCTTCACCCTATCGTGGGGGAGTGCAAAGTGCGTGCTTATACTCAGGAGGAGTATATTTAAACATTTGATGTGGTTAAGGTAGGCAACGAGTGTGACCAACATCGTATCATCGTGAGGTCATACTTGAACCCCTATCTAAACCGGCATGGTGGGACAAAACTTAACTAAGAGAAATGGTGCCAACATCATATCATTGTGAGGCATTGTTCTCTAGAGGCCAAATAGATGGGTAATCACAAGAGGTTGTTGTGAATGGGTAGTCATACCCTCTCATTATTATTTTTGCTAGCCAACATCGTATCATCGTGAGGTGGGCTTGGTAATAGTGAGCCTCCCATAACCCGCTAGGAGCTTTCATTGAAATCTCCCGGATTCCATCTTGAGGGATATGGAATTTGCCAAAAATGGTGGGTGATGTCATTCGGTTTAAAGACCCGAATCGTTTGACTTAATCAACAATCAACCTAATTTATTTTATTGTTTATATATTTAGATATGGTTGGAAGCACACTCGTGAAAATACTCGACAAACATTGCCTAGAGGGGCACAATTTCCCATCATGGTTTCGTAATGTCAAGATTCTCCTAACCTTGGAGAAGATTGTTTACATACTAGACAAGGCTCCACCTCACATTCCCCTTGGCCCTGAGGCCACTGAGGATGAACGTGCTAAGTATGACAAGCACGTTGAGGATGATACACAAGCCAAGTGCTATTTGTTGGCTTCCATGAATGAGGAGCTACAGAAACAGCATGAGGGCATGGACAATGCATCTTCCATAATACTCCATCTTACGGAGTTATATGGTGAAGGGACGCGCAACCGTCACTTTAGCACTATTAGTGAACTTGTGAAGACCAAGATGGTCAAGGGAGCTCCAGTGTATTAACATGTACTGAAGATGATTGGACTCATTGAACAACTGGAGAACCTAGGGACTCCACTTGACGGGGAATTGGCCCAGGACTTCGTCTTGGCTTCTCTTTCTGACTCGTTCTCGCAGTTTGTTATGAACTACAACATGAACAAGATGGATATCACTCTCTCTGAGTTACTAAACATGTCAGTAACCGTTGAGAAAACTATGAAGAAAGAGAACGTTGTAGGGACCGCTGCAGTAGCCTACAACAAGCCATCCTCTTCCAAGGCCAAGCCGAAAGGCAAAGGCAAAGGGAAGGAGAAGAAGTCACCCACTCCTAAGCCGCAAGGAGGAGTGAGGAAAAAGAAGGTAAAGGAGCCCAAGGGGACTTGCCACCATTGTGGAAAGGAAGGGCATTGGAAGAGGAATTGCAGGTTATACCTTGCAACTCTTAAGGACAAGCCACAAGGTATGGTTTATGTTTTTATCTTCAATTCTAATTGTGAGATCTTCTAATCTTTATATTTGATATAAAATGCCAATCACTTATGCAATTGTATGTAGGTGATGGAGCCAAGTAGAAGATGAACAAGCAAAGAAAAGGATGGAGAAGGGTTCAGCCACCATATTTTTGCTAACTACTTAGGAAGTTTGTTAGGCACTTAAAGATAGTCTTTAAACTTTTCTTATTTTGTTAAGAACTTATAATATGGCTTCATATGATGGAAGACCACTATTGGTGCCTAAATGAAGGTATATAATTAGTCTCTAAATGTATAGAGCTAATTCTTTTTGTATTAAACATTATGAATGTTTGAATTATCATATCAATGTAATGTGATGAATGCCTTCTAATATATTATTTCCTTAAAGTAGTGTTATGAATTGAATATTGTCTTGTTGTATCCTTGTTGAGATACAAGATTTATATCACTTATGTAATGCGATATCCAAACTTTGGACTTATCAATTATGGATAGATCTCACATGTTGGCCATAGATGGATACAAAGAATCTTTAGATTTAGTTCCAATAGCATACATATGAGTTCTATATGAATTGAAAAAGGGTCTAGAGATTCCTTTCTTGAAGAAAAGGAAGATCACATTATAATGATATAAGTAATAAAGAAAAACGTTTCTTATATGGTTATCACTTAAACCACAATAATCAAGATCACTCTTGATTAAATTAGTAGTTTTGAACAACTAATTGGGCATTCTTAAAATCGTTTTAAAATGACAAGTGTGTTAGTGATTAAACCAAGAATGATGTGTCTAAATCTATGAAATGTTTAAAGACTTTAGTCACTTAATAGCAAGACATCGACTTAGTGGAGATTGAAACAAATGAGCTTGAAAGGTTTTAAAGCTACACCACAATGTCCTCTACCCGTATACTCCACGTTTATACATTTTGAATGTATGAAGTGAATTTCTCATTAAAGTCATGAGAAATAGTGGGAGGTGAGAAATAGGATATAAACTTGAATATGATTGGTTTATAGTTGTCTAAAGAATAATAGTACTTCACTATTATTAAGAGTTTGTAATTTTAATTGTTAAAAGACTCAAACTCTTCAAAACGTTAAAATTCTATGTTGTGTAAACATTCTAAAGAATAGTCTATGAATGTTGGTTTCGTCAACCTAGCATAAAATGGTTATATGTTGGGAGTTGTCCACCATTCTTTTTTATGAGAACAAGCTAATAACAAACCATATGGACAAATTGATGAAACAAAAGGGAATAGTTTCAAAATGAGTCACAACATATGGTTTAACAACAAGACAATCCAAATTCGGCACCTCTTGTAACTATAACGCTCTATGTAGTTTTGATAAAGAATTATATCAACCACCTAGAAGGAATGGTTGAGTTTCTATATCCTTAGTAGGAGCCATGCTTCTACTAAAGACTTGGATAATTCTTATATGACTACATTAAAGGTCTTAGTATGACTAAAACTTGAAGTATGGTGTATGACACCATATAATTTAAATGAATAGACTTGATAAAACAAGTCACACATTTCAAATGGAATTACTTGAGAAGGAATTCTTTTGTGTATGTTCGTTTAAATAACTTGTGTTAGCTAGAGTTGTTGATAGTCCCAAAATTGTTGAGACATCATCAAATAAGCTAATGGATCTCAATGATTGTCAATAGATCCAAGACAAGTTAGTGGGAGCAATATGCATTCAAATCAAGAAAATATAAGTGTTAATTTTTGAATGAATGCTAAGTTACAACAAGGCCAGTGGGAGTGACGTCATAATTTGAGCAACAAGATATGAATGAAGTCTATTTGATAGACTTGATAAAACATAGATGTTACTCAAAAATGACAAAATTGTGACACGGTCAATTTTGAAGTATAGACTTGTAATTGGACTTAATGATATAGCAAGGCTATCTCAAGAATGTTTAATGGGGAAATTAAATCTCAAATGTTGAAGATTTGAGAAGGTGTTTTCCTATATGATAGAAAATCACTTTCATAACCCTTATAATGAATGTGTCATAAAATCACAAAAGGGACACATGTATGGACTTGTGAGATGATATCCAAAGGTGAAAAAACACAGGGGTTGTCACTTTAAGATATTACTATAGCCCAGGATCAGAACCATAGCAACTGATAGAGTATTATTGCCTTTAAGAAAGGAACTTCAGAGTAGGACTCTGGAAGCGTGCATTCACTTAGGTTATTAACCAAAGTGAAAATAATCCATTTTAACAAATGGAACTTCATAATGGATGAAGTACTAATCATATGAATGTATTGTTAGTATTGTATAAAGTATGTATAAAGTATACAAACGAAATATATGGCGATATATTGTTTCAGAAACTGCTTCAAAAGGTGTTTTGAATAGAAGGGGTTCTTATAGAACCATGAAGGAAATTTTTGTGAAAAACATGTTCATTTGAGCAACATCTATAGCATGCAATTAACAAATTAAAGGCGGAATCATGCTTGCATGCACTCAAAACAAAACATTACCCATTAAATTCAAAGCCTAGTAGTTAGGTGAACCAAGACTCAACTCAAAACAAAGTGAGTTGAGAAATTATACCTTTGTTGATTCCTCTTTGCATAAACAAAGGATAATCACCCAAGAGATAGGGCCTTCATTCCTTGCTTCTTAGATCCATGGATTTGGATGGAAGAATAGGTTTCTCCAAGTTCTCAAAATTGAGAACCTCTAAGTCTCCAGACTAAGGTAAGATTGATGAAGAAATGAGTGACCTAGAGGAAGTAAGATTGCTAGCTAAATTCCTTTAGGGTGGCCGGCTTCTTAGAGAGAAAAGAGAGCTTGTGTTCTCATCTTTTCTCCAAAAGAAAACCCTAAATGAATTTTGGCTATAAAGTCATATTTATACCTACATTCATTGGAGTGGCAAACTTGTAATTAAGTCCAAAATCCACTCCTTTATCAATATGGCCGGCCATAGGGTTTCATTGGGCTTTTTAGGCCTTTGTGAATTATTTGTCATTAAGTTGTCATACAACTTAAGTCAATGGGCTTGACGTTCGAAGCCCATTGGGCCTTGAGGCCCAAAACTAACCCATGGTCTTTTAACGAACTTTATTCGTTTGATTAATTAACATATTAATTAATCCTTGTCATAAATAATTAAACCATTTAACTATCCTTACTCATCTCCTTTGTTTCTTCAATCTCTACCTTACACGGTGTACGATCTATTAGGTTCCTTTTAGTGAGGCAGTGGTCGATTAGAACTCTTTCAAATCGATTATGAATTGAAACTTACTTTCAATTCTCCCTTTAGTGATTATACACGTTTAGGGCTTCCACAAACCATGAGTGACACCTAGCAGTATGTCATGGTTACCTAAGCTAATCCGAAGAGGTGGAGAACCTATTCAATTTAAGATTACAATGCAATACGGTCTTTCTCTAATACAATACTCTGAAGGGAAAAAATATGAGTTTAACACATGGGATTTCTAAATGACTAGCATGCATATACAATTCAAAATTTATATACATGAGCAACGGAAGCATGTTAACAAATAATATCAAAGCTATAGGTATGCAAATCCCCTTCAAGGTTCATAGGTTTATATATAATGCATCTAAAACATTCAAGTTAAGAACTAAGTGAAGGTATAGATCTATACCTCTTGATCTTGATTTTAGACCAAGGATGGACCACCTCCATGCCCTTTGCTCCTTGAAGTCTTTGAGCCTAGCCTCCCTCCTTGCCTCCTCCACTTTGTTAGTAAGAGTGCTCCAAGGTTCTCCTTTAGTCTCCAAAGGAGAAGACCTCTAAATATCCACACCTACTAGTGTAGTGAGATGGATGGAGGAATAACCAAAAGGGTGAAAGATTGTTAGCTAAATCACCCTCAAGGTGGCCGGCCTTTTGTGGTTTTAGAGTGATGTTTCTTTTGCCTCTTTGTTGTTTTAAAACACACAAAAAACCCTAAGGATTAAATCTCTATAAAGTTCCTTATATAGACAAAAAGAAACCTAGTCAACAACTTGACTAAATATCTCTCCCTCTCCACTTTAAAGGGCCGGCCCCTTTGTGTTGGTTTGGGCTTTGGGCTTTTATTTATTTCTAGTCATCCAATGCTTGAATAAAAGCCCAATGGGTTTAGGCCCAATGGGCCCAATTAAACCCGAACGTTTCTTTTAGCCCAAAACGATCTTTTATCGCTTTTATGATTTCTTTAGACTTTCTAAATTAATCACAACACTTAATTAATCCAATTAATTATTTCCATCATCCATTAATTACTCACTACAAGAGTGTATCGGTGTACAATCATTTTAGGTTCTAATTAGCAAGGCAGTGAGGTGATTGACATCAATCCAATTGATTATATTTAATCCAATCACTTAGTGAATTAAAACTTCCTTTTAATTCACCTTTCTTCTTTGATGACTACATTTAATCATCTAGAAGAACTCACAAGCTATGAGTGACATCTAACCATATGTCATAGTTACCCAAGCTAATGTAGAAGTTGTTCGGAGAACCTATTCAGTTGGAATTACAATGTAATTCGATCCTTCTCTCAAACAATACTCTCAATCACATTACTAGGGTATGGATATATTATGTCAAACCCCTAATGTGATTATTCCTTCTTATATGATTCAATTGAGTCGTATAGGAACGCTTTCCTTTATTACGCTTGATACTTCGGCCGAAGATTCCCGAATCATATCTTAGAGTATTCTTCCTCTCTTATCGAGGATTAGAGATTCCTTGTTGCGCATTCACTTGCCTTGATGACTAAGTGGCTTAACCCCAATTATGCCATGGACACCCGCGAATGGGGTGACTTTGACATAATCAAAGATTAAGTACTTAGCCACAAGACAACGACGATGCCTCAGGTCAAAGGACTACTTACATTATTCCGACCATTAGAGTTACTTGCTTGACATGTGAGTAGACCTCCATGCAAGTACTCTCGTTCGATTGTGTTCAGTGAACTCATTCCCTTAATGAGCACTTACATACTTGTCTTAGTGTCACTATACAAATGGGATGAGACTTTCCATTCTTCCATTTGAAGCGGACACAGTATGTACCGGTCTAAGCATTGTCAGTTTCCCTCCGACAATCCAATGACCAGGAACCTTTTGGACATAATGGTTATGTGAAGAAGGTCTCTGCAGTCTAACATCATTAGATTACTTCTTCAATCGATCCATTGTCCATGGATTCACTATTTAGGACATATATCGTTAATTGAGATAGTCCTAATTAGTATCTTTGACATTTGATGTATAAGAGTCATCTATACATCGATTCATTTGTCCTGAAAGGTTTCTTCCAAAGATTGACTTTCAAGGCATATTTCCAACAATCTCCCACTTGCACTAAAGTCAATCACTAGTGTATCTTATACATGCTAGTTGAGAGAGCTTATGCTCGTAGGTTAACTCGGTTATGTATTAATCCCTTTTATTATTTAAAAGGGATTTACTTATCAAATGTTTCCAAAACATTTGATGATGTCTCTTTCTTGTGTTCGAATACTTTGATGAGACCTTGATTCCATGGCTTAAGCTATCGCCCCATTACGTTGTAGTATCCTACTAACGACCTTATGGTTTGGATTCAATCCTTGGTTCTATAAGAACCCCTTCATTCAAAACACCTTTTGAAGCAGTTTCTAAAACAATATATCGTCATATATTTCGTTTGTATACCTTATACAAACTTTGCTCCAACCTTGAGACCATTGTAGTACAATACTAACAATCATTCATATGATTAGTACTTCATCCATTATGAAGTTCCATTTGTTAAAATGGCTTATTTTTTCACTTTGGTTAATAACCTAAGTGAATGCACGCTTCTAGAGTCCCACTCTGATGTTTCTTTCTTAAAGGCAATAATACTCTGTCAGTTCCTTTGGTTCTGATCCTGGGATATAGAGTAATATCTTTAAAGTGACAAACTCTGTGGTTCTTCACCTTTGGATATCTACTTCACAAGTCCATACATGTGTCCCTTTTGTGATTTTGTGACACATTCATTATAAGGGTTATGAAAGTGTTTTTCTATCACATAGGAAAATGCTTTCTTAAATCTACAACATTTGAGATTTAATTCCCATATAACATTATTGAGATAGCCTTGCTATATCAATAAGTCCAATTTCAAGTCTATACTTCAAAATTGACCATGTCATGTTTTGTCATTTCTCGAGTAACATCTATGTTTTATCAAGTCTATCGAATAGACTTTATTCACATCTTGTTGCTCAAATTATGACATCACTCCCACTGGGCTTGTTGTAACTTAGCATTCATTCAAAAATAACAATTATATTTTCTTGATTTGAATGCATATTGCTCCCACTAACTTAAATGAATCACACACAAAAGAATTCCTTCTCAAGTAATTCCATTTGAAATGTGTGACTTGTTTCATTAAGTCTATCCATTTAAATTATATGGTGTCATACACCATACTTCAAGTTTTAGTCATACTAAGACCTTTAATGTAGTCATATAAGAATTATCCAAGTCTTTAGTGGAAGCATGGCTCCTACTAAGGACATAGAAACTCAACCATTCCTTCTAGGTGGTTGATATAATTCTTTATTAAAACTACATAGAGCAATATTGTTACATGAGATGTTGAATTTGGATTGTCTTGTTGTTAAATCATATGTTGTGACTCATTTTGAACTTATTTCCCTTTTTGTTTCATCAACTTGTCCATATGCTTAGTTACTTAGCTTGTTCTCATAAAAGAGAATGATGGACAACTCCCAACATATAACTATTTTATGCTAGGTTGACGAAACCAACATTCAAAGACTATTCTTTAGAATGTCACACAACATAGAATTTTAACGTTTGAAGAGCTTGAGTTCTTTAACAATTAAAATTACAAACTCTTAATAATAGTCAAATACTATTATACTTTAGACAACTATAAACCAATCACAATCAAGTTTATATCCATTTTCACACCTCCCACTATTTCTCATGACTTTAATGAGAAATCATTTCATACATTCAAAATGTATAAAAGTGGAGTATATTGGAAGAAGACATTGTGTAGTAGCTTTAAAACATTTCATGCTTATTTGTTTCAATCTTCACTAAGTTAATGCCTTGTTATTAAGTGACTAAAGTCTTTAAACATTTTATAGATTTAGACACTTCTTTCTTGGTTTAATCACTAACACAATTGACATTTTAAAACCTTTTAAAGAATGCCCAATTAGTTGTTCAAAACTACTAATTGAATCAAGAGTGATCTTGATCATTGTGTTTCAAGTGATAACCATATAAGAAACGTTTTTCTTATTTCTTGTGTCATTATAATGTGATCTTCCTTTTCTTCAAGAAAGGATTCTCTAGACTTTTGTCAATTTATATAGAACTCATAGGTAGACAAATGGAACCAAATCTAAAGATTCATTGTATCCTTTTATGTCCTACATGTGAGATCTATCCATAATTGATATATCTAAAGTTTGGTTATCACATTACAATAAGTGATATAACTCTTGTATCTCATCTAGGATACAACAAGACAATTTTCAATTCATAACACTACTTTAAGGAAATAGTATATTAAAAAGGCATTCTTCACATTACATTAATATGATAATTCAAACATTCATAATGTTTAATACAAAAAGTATTAGCTCTATACATTTAGAGACTAATTTAAATACCTTTATACATTTAGGCACTAATAGTGATCTTCCATCATATGAAGCCACATAATAAGTTCTTAACAAAATAAGAAAGTTTAAAGACTATCTTTAATGCCTAACAAACTTCCTAAGTAGTAAGCAAAAAATATAGTGGCCGAACCCTTCACCACATTTTCCTTGCTTGTTCCTCTTCTACTTGGCTTCTCCACCTATATACAATTATACAAGTGATTAGCTGTTTATATCAAATATAAATATTTAGAAGATCTAACAATTAGAATTGAAGATAAGAACATAAACCATACCTTGTGGCTTGTCCTTAAGACTTGCAAGGTATAACCTGCAATTCCTCCTCCAATGCCCCTCCTTTCCACAGTGGTGGCAAGTCCCTTTGGGCTCATTTGCCTTCTTTTTCCTCACTCCTCATTTCGGCTTAGGAGTGGGTGGCTTCTTGTCCTTCCCTTTGCCTTTGCCTTGCGGCTTGGCCTTGGAAGAGGATGGCTTGTTGTAGACTACTGCAGAAGTCCCTACAACGTTCTCTTTCTTCATAGTCTTCTCGGCAGTTACTAACATATTTAGTAACTCAGAGAGAGTACTATCCATCTTATTCATATTGTAGTTCATTACGAACTACGCGAATGAATAAGAAAGAGAAGCCAATACGAAGTCCTGGGCCAATTCCCCATCAAGTGGAGTACCAAGGTTCTCCAATTGTTCAATGAATCCTATCATCTTCAGTACATGTTGATGCACTGGAGCCCCCTTGACCATCTTGGTCTTCACAAGTTCACAAACAGTGCTAAAGTGACGGTTGCGCGTCCCTTCACCATATAACTCCGTAAGATGGAGTATTATGGAAGATGCACTGTCCATGCCCTCGTGCTGTCTTTGTAGCTCCTCATTCATGGAAGCTAACAAATAGCACTTGGCTTGTGTGTCATCCTCAACGTGCTTGTCAAACTTAGCACGTTCATCCTCAGTAGCCTCAGGGCCGAGAGGTATGTGAGGTGGAGCCTTGTCTAGTACGTAAACAATCTTCTCCAATGTTAGGAGAATCTTGACATTACGATACCACGATGGGAAATTGTGCCCCTCTAGGCAATGTTTGTCGAGTATTTTCGCGAGTGTGCTTCCAACCATATCTAAATACATAAACAATAAAATAATTAGTTTGATTGTCGATTAAGTCAAACGATTCGGGTCTTTAAACCGAATGACACCACCCACCATTTTTGGCAAATTTCATATCCCTCAAGATGGAATCCGGGAGTTTTCAAAGAAAGCTCCTAGCGGGTTATGAGAGGCTCACTATTACCAAGCCCACCTCACGATGATACGATGTTGGCTAGAAAAAATAATAATGAGAGGGTACAATTACCCATTCACAACAACCTCTTGTGATTACCCATCTTTTTGGCCTCTAGAGAGCAATGCCTCACGATGATATGATGTTGGCATCATTTCTCTTAGTTAAGTTCTTTCCCACCATGCCGGTTTAGATAGGGGTTCAAGCATAACCTCACGATGATACGATGTTGGCCACACTCGTTGCCTACCTTAACCTCATCAAATGTTTTAAATAAACTCCTCCTGAGTATAAGCATGCACTTTGCACTCCCCCATGATAGGGTGAAAGCGATGTACAAGTCATAAACGATTGGAGCCTACCACGGTGGAAGGCCACGAAAAAGTGTTCAAAGCACTCTTACGCTTTCAACTTAATATTGTATGTTGGTTGAGGAATTTTAAGGTCTCATCAATTTTATTTATTTAATCATATTAAAATAAATAATGTCCTATTACAACTACTAGTTCAAAGTTAATGAAATTAGTAGCATATGATATCCCCACTATTCGTTTTCATAAAACAAATCAATATCAAAACATTTTTCAAAATATTGGAGATATATATAACTACTAATTGTATTCATTATAGTTTAGTAGCGTATGATACTCCCACTATTTGTTTTAAGAAAAACAAATCAATATCAAAAACGAATTTTTCAAATATTGGAAGTAACTACTACTACTAAGGTTTTTGCATTCCTTTGAAATTGGACTTTATAGTTATCTTAGGCTCTTGGATGACCATGGACTTATTAGGTTATTGCAACAACGAGCCAACATTGTTGAATATAAACTCGGGGAGGTTGTGTCAATTTAATTACGTGCTTTTCAATCCAATTAAAACATTTTCATTGAGCCATTAGAAATGAAAGACAACCATTCATTGCTAATTAGGGCATTGGACCCATTTAATCTTTAATCTCATGTCAAAACCCTCTTTTAGTTATGTCTCCTTACCAATAGTTAAAGAAACTCTAGTCTAGCACTAGAGGGAATCAACTAACTAAAAGAGATTAAGAAATAATAAGAATTACAAACCGATTTGTACAAATTCCTACAAATTACACATACTAAGAGGGAGAGATAGATTAATATCAAATGTGACAAGGTCCAATAAAAACAGTAATTAAAACACATTCCCAAGGTTCAAACAATTTGATTTTAGCGCCTTATCTCATAGCTCAATTATCGTTTAAGGCATAAGTCCATAGTCACCCTTTTTCTAACTACTTAATCACATTAAATAATCAAAATGGAATGCAAGATGAACTTTTAGATTTAGTGCATATGGACATAATAGTATTATGAGTTTAAACAACTAACTAAATTAAAATCAAATATTTTAACTTTCTAGTTAGTAGGGGCCTAAATGCAAATAAGAAAAAATTAGGGGTCAAACCGTAAATACTCAAAAGTATAAAATATCTTTTTCCAAATTACAAAAACCCCCCCAAGTGGATAAATCCACTAGGATGGCCGGCCACATTAAGGGGAGATGGGAAGTCTCACCCATCTTGCTTTAATTCAATGCAAAGTAGAAAAAATCCAAATTTACTTGTCACTTGGTTTTGGCATTAAAACATAGGTGAAAAGGATTGATGGAAATTTCCTAGTCAAGTCTAGGATTTAATAAATTTTTGGGAAGGCTATGGATGATAAGTATATCATCCAAAACCATAAAACAATTTATGAAAACCAAATAAAACCATTTTCACCAAAAACAAACCATGAACATATTTTCAAGATTTGTGTATTCTTGGTGATTTTTCAAACCCAAAAACTAAAGTGACAAGGACTCTACTTTCTAGCTTTAAAATGATGTGTGAGTGTCTTACAATAAAACACAAACACATGCCCAAAAACCCCCTTACTGCCGTGCCTACCACAAGGAACAAAACCCCAAATTTTGTCCATAACTTACTCTTCATTCATGCATCCAAAACACCCTTTTACATGAATATCTTTTTCAACTCTTGATTTATATTTTTCAACCATTGAAAAACAAAAGATAAACATACTTTAAATGAAGAAATAATATGTCAAACTAGTTCAAAACTCAATTTTCATTCATGCATACAAAACATCTTTTGCATACATATGTTTCTCAACTATTGACTAACATTTTTCAACTATTGAAAAACAAAAGATAAACATATTTTGAATGAAGCAATAATTATGTTATACATAATATTAATACCCATATGCATAAAATCCAAAAGGACACATTATACATAAACCTTTGGCTCTGATACCACTTGAAGGGAAAAAATATGAGTTTAACACATGGGATTTCTAAATGACTAGCATGCATATACAATTCAAAATTTATATACATGAGAAACGGAAGCATGTTAACAAATAATATCAAAGCTATAGTCATGCAAATCCCCTTCAAGGTTCATAGGTTTATATATAATGCATCTAAAACATTCAAGTTAAGAACTAAGTGAAGGTATAGATCTATACCTCTTGATCTTGATTTTAGACCAAGGATGGACCACCTCCAAGCCCTTTGCTCCTTGAAGTCTTTGAGCCTAGCCTCCCTCCTTGCCTCCTCCACTTTGTTAGTAAGAGTGCTCCAAGGTTCTCCTTTAGTCTCCAAAGGAGAAGACCTCTAAATATCCACACCCACTAGTGTAGTGAGATGGATGGAGGAATAACCAAAAGGGTGAAAGATTGTTAGCTAAATCACCCTCAAGGTGGCCGGCCTTTTGTGGTTTTAGAGTGATGTTTCTTTTGCCTCTTTGTTGTTTTAAAACACACAAAAAACCCTAAGGATTAAATCTCTATAAAGTTCCTTATATAGACAAAAAGAAAACTAGTCAACAACTTGACTAAATATCTCTCCCTCTCCACTTTAAAGGGCCGGCCCCTTTGTGTTGGTTTGGGCTTTGGGCTAATGTAGAAGTTTATTCGGAGAACCTATTCAGTTGGAATTACAATGTAATTCGATCCTTCTCTAAAACAATACTCTCAATCACATTACTAGGGTATGGATATATTATGTCAAACCCCTAATGTGATTATTCCTTCTTATATGATTCAATTGAGTCGTATAGGAACGCTTTCCTTTATTACGCTCGATACTTCGGCCGAAGATTCCCGAATCATATCTTAGAGTATTCTTCCTCTCTTATCGAGGATTAGAGATTCCTTGTTGCGCATTCACTTGCCTTCATGACTAAGTGGCTTAACCCCAATTATGCCGTGGACACCCGCGAATGGGGTGACTTTGACATAATCAAAGATTAAGTACTTAGCCACAAGACAACGACGATGCCTCAGGTCAAAGGACTACTTACATTATTCCAACCATTAAAGTTACTTGCTTGACATGTGAGTAGACCTCCATGCAAGTACTCTCGTTCGATTGTGTTCAGTGAACTCATTCCCTTAATGAGCACTTACATACTTGTCTTAGTGTCACTACAGAAATGGGATGAGACTTTCCATTCTTCCATTTGAAGCGGACACAGTATGTACTGGTCTAAGCATTGTCAGTTTCCCTCCGACAATCCAATGATCAGGAACCTTTTGGACATAATGGTTATGTGAAGAAGGTCTCTGTAGTCTAACATCATTAGATTACTTCTTCAATCGATCCATTGTCCATGGATTCACTATTTAGGACATATATCGTTAATTGAGATAGTTCTAATTAGTATCTTTGCCATTTGATGTATAAGAGTCATCTATACATCGATTCATTTGTCCTGAAAGGTTTCTTCCAAACATTGACTTTCAAGGCATATTTCCAACATACTCTTGACCACATTGTTTGGTTTGATAGTTTATTCATGTCTTCTATCCAATGTGATTCATTTACTTATATGATTACCTTGAATGTGATTTGGAATGACTTCCTAAATCTCATTCATACTCTGGCCAGAGATTCTCAATCATATCATAGAGTATTCTCCCTCAAACGGTTTGAAGGTTAGAGATCCTTTGTTGCGCATTCACTTGCCTCTATGGCTAAGTGGTTTAATCCCAACTATGCCGTGGACACCCGCGAATGGAGTAACTTTGACATAATCAAAGATCAAGGACCTAACCACAAGACAACTATGATGCCTCAGGTCAAAGGACTACTTTGCATTATCCCAACCATGAGTTCTCATGTGACATGAGTATGAGAACTCTTCGTTGATCGTGTTCAGTGAACTCATTCCTTATTGAGCACCTACGTACTTGTCTTGGTGTCAGTCACACCAATGACTCGAGACCAGTCACTCTCACTAAGAGAAGACATAGCACATACTGATCTTAACAGACTGTCAATGCCCAATTGACAATCCTATGATCAGGAACGTTTAAGATATGTATACGAAAGAGAATGGTCTCATGAATCTAACTTCTTTAAATTACATTCTCCTAATTACATATTCCTTGGACTCATCGTTTAAGTATATAACATTTATATGAGATGGCTTAAAACAATAATCTATGCCCTTGATATTAAACTATATTAGTTTAACATGTGAAATGTCCGTAAAGCATCATCATATGATTGGTTTTAGGGCACATTTCCAACAACCTCCCACTTGCACTAGAGCCAATCAGCTTGGTCATCAGTGATGATACCTCTTATGTAGTCATTTCAAAAATGGCTGAGTAGTAGGCCTAGACAATAAATATCTATATGTTATCCATAGAAGCAACCTTGAGAATCACGACGCCACCATTATACATGATTCTTAATCATGTGGTTCAGTCTCTCAATTGAGTTCGGATTTTGATGAGACCTTGATTCCCTGGCTTGAGCTAACGCCCCATTAGTGTCGTAGTGTCGGTACACTAGACACTTTCTGGTTGGAACCGAATAGAGAGTTCATAAATGAACTTTCCCATCCAAACAACATTGTTGTAAGCTTCAATATGGCAATATATTTTGCATTCATAATGGAACACACTAAAGTCATTACTTTTAATGTTTCCATCCAAATATCTCTTTAGTCATAATAAAGAGATACCTGATTATCTCTTCATTCACAATGAAGAAACATCCAAAGATGGATTAGATTCATAATCTAAAACATTTACGCTTCCTTTACGTTACTCTAATTCTTCCTCATTCTTTGAGGAATCTATCCTTTAGTATTTCTTAAATACTCAAGGATTCACTTGACAGTTGCCATGGTTCTGATCCTGGGCTTGTACTGATATCGTCTTGTACCTTTCTAGGTACAACTTATATCAATGTTTTTCATACAATATGAAATACATAAATCACCTTTCTACGTATGCATAAAGGATTCTATTTACGCATTATTTCTTTGGGAGTCAAAGGGCACGTTCCCTTTGAGAAGGGCAACTTGCTAGTCTCACTAGAGTTGTCCTTCTAATTGAAGTTTATCTGTTGGAAGTATGCCCACAAAGCCACTCATTTGATGTAATAGCTTTTGGAATACTTATTGTATTAAACGTTTATATGTTTAATGAAGGGCAAAGCTTATTGTTAATCACTATTTATTGTATCATGTGTTTAAGCAATAAGGGAATCCAAGGAATGTATTTGATCTAAGAGATAAGTGATCTAAGTGAGTTAGATTATCGAGACCTTTCTCTTATGTTCATTCCTAAAACGTTCCTAGCCATAGGATTGCCAATTGGGCATTGACAATCCGCTAAGGTTAGTATGTGTTATGTTGACTCAAGCGTGAGTATGACTAGTCTCAAGTCATTTAGTGTTGGACACTAAGACAAACACATAGGTGCTCGAAAGAGTAATCGAGTACACTGAACAACGATCAAAAGAGAGTTCGAACATACATGTCATGTAAGAACTCGATAGTTGCAATATGCAAAGTAGTCATTTGACCTGAGGCATCATAGATGTCTAATGGTTATGTCATTGATCTTTGATCATGTCAAAGGCATTCCATTGGAGTGTCCACGACATTGTTGGGGTCAAGCTATCTACTCATGTAGGCATATGAATGTACAACAAGGGATCTCTAACCTTCCATGGAGGAAGGAGAATACTCTAAGATATG
Organism: Malus sylvestris; assembly: GCF_916048215.2. Taxonomy (NCBI): domain Eukaryota; kingdom Viridiplantae; phylum Streptophyta; class Magnoliopsida; order Rosales; family Rosaceae; genus Malus; species Malus sylvestris. The sequence goes on along the minus strand of NC_062260.1, from coordinate 182,892 downwards.
ATTCGAGAGTCTTTGGCCAAAGCATATGAATATAACTTAGGAAGTTTGTTCCAAATCATATTCAATTGAATGATATAGAGAAGTATCACATTGGATACTAAACATGAAACAAACTATCATTCAAACAATGTGATTAAGAGTATTGTATTAGAGAAGGACCGTATTGCATTGTAATTGTAACTGGATAGGTTCTCCAACCACTTCTACTTAGCTTGGGTAACCATGACATACTGCTAGGTGTCACTCATGGTTTGTGGAAGCCCTAATGATTAGCAAACACTAATTTTAAGGGAGAATTGAAATGTGGTTTCAATTCACAATCGATTGTTAAGAGTAACAATCGCCCACTACCTCGCTAATTGGAACCTAATGGATCTTACACCGAGTAAGGGCGATAGTGAAGAAATTAAATGAAATGGATATGCAATTAAATGGTTTAATTGAAGAATGGTCAAAGATTAATTAAATTAGTTAATTAATTTTACGAAAGGTTCGTATTGGGCTTTTAAGTTGGTTTTGGGTTTCGAGGCCCAAAAGCGTTTTGGTCCACAAGGCCCATTATGTTTAGTTGTATGACAACTAAAACAAAATGGCAAATTAGCCCAATAACAAGGTAAGGCCGGCCATTAGGGTGAATGGAACAAACTTGGATTAATTACAAGTTTGCCACTCACTTGTAATGAAGTATAAAAGCAACTTTATTGCTTTATTTTCATTAGGGTTTTCTTTGAGGCAAAGAGGTGAAACATTTTCTCTCTTTCTCCCTACAAAGAGGCCGGCCACTTAGAGGAGATTTAGCTAGCAATCTTTTCTTCTCTAAGTCATCCATTTCATCTTCACACCTCACCCTTGGTGTGGAGACTTAGAGACACGAAACCTTTGGTGTTTTGGAGATCCTTTCCTCACATCCTCAAGGAGCAAAGGAGCACTAAAAGGGGAAAATCACAAGCAAGATTCAAGTAGCTTGGAGGTGACTTGAAGGCCCTCCACTTGGGTGAATCCCTTGTGTAAACAAGGATGAGCTTCAAGGGTAAAGAAACTCTAAATCTTTACTTCTCTTTAATGTTGTTAAAGAGTCTTTTTGGTTCACCATATACTAGGCTTTGAAAGTCATGGGTTTTATGAATTGTTTTTTAATGCATGCCTACTTTAATGTGTTAATAGTTTGCATTTGTATTCAAATGTTCTTACTTGTTCTTAGCTAGGACAAAATTTTTCCTTCAAGTGGTATCAGAGCCTAGGCCTAGTTTATGGTGAATCCTTTTTGGTTTTGTGATTTTCAAGATTTGTGATTTAAATGTTGTAAATGTTAGAAGCTTTGTTCTTGCTTTTGAATATAAATTTTGCTAGAAAATTTAGCATCTCAAATGTTGTAGATGTATTTCATTTAAGCATGAATATTGGAACTAAAATTTGGTGCCATGTATGTTGGGAAATTCGGCCAAATCCAAAGGGTGATTTTGTGGGTTCATGTTTGTCTTGTTAAAATGGTTTTAAAGTGACTTTTGGAACCCCTAAGTACCCTAGGATATTAGCCCTCTTTTGAGTGGTGAAAAATTGAGTTTTGGTGAGTGAAAACATTCATGGAGCTATTATGAGTTTTCATGAGCGTTCTTCAATGTTCTTGAAGTTCTTGCCAAGAACAAAAAGGTTTGAAGTTTTGATTCAAAAGTTTTATGTTTTTTCATAAAGTTTTGGTTTATTATTTGATGGTTGATGGTTATTGGTGAGATGTGATGAAATGGTTTTAATGTTTGTCATAGACTTTAAGTTTTCTTACAAACCATCAATTTCAACTTTACCTCACCCACCAAAATCAACTTGCAAAAACTTTTTAGAAAATTTTTCATATCTTCTCTAAAGGCCGGCCACCCCCTAGTGGGGGTACTTTTGGGGCCTTTTATGCAATTACATAAAGTTTTGATACTTTTGTGTATTTGCACTTTGGTCCAAAAGTTTACGTTTTTACGTTAAGACCCAAAAACTCTAAAGTCCAAATTGTTTTGATCCTTTAATGATGTTTTTACATTATTAAAATTTTGGGTTCTAGTTGTAATTACATGAAGTTGTGGACTTTTGTGTTTTTATAAAGTGACCCCAAAAGTTTTTTGTATTTGCATTGTGCCCAAATGTTGTGGTCATAGTTTCCTTTTGGCCCAAATAAGATGAGAACAAAATGGTTTTGTCTCTTTAATGAGAATTGGATTTTCATTTCATTTAGTTCCATTTAAATCAATTCTATGGATCCGAAAACCAATTGTTTAAAGTTGTTTTCTTAGTTAATGTGATTGATTAAGAAAATGGTGATTATGAACCAAAGGCCTCGATAATTGAGCTATGTGATTGGCCGATTTACATTATGAATGTTTGGGTTTAGTAGTGTAGATTTGAATGTAATTTGATTAATTCAATTTGTTGTAAATGGACATAAGTCCATCATTTGTGTTGTAAAAGGGCATAAGCCCTTATTATTATTTCATGTATTCCTTTTTGTTTATATGTATGCAAAATGGAATAGTTGGGTCCAACGCCCAATAGGAAATAACGGTTTAATTGGATTAAACGCGTAACTAAAATCAACAACTACCTACCTTAGACCCAAGGTCCAACACACGGCTCATGTTGGATCAAATTAAATGGTTCATAATCATCCTAAAACCTAATATGACTATATAGTCCATATGAGGATGCAATGCATTCGTTAGTAGTTCCATATAGTCTCGCTTGTTTCTTTGAAATAGTGGGAGTATTATAAACTACTAATTCATATTAACTTGGACCAATGGTTATGATAGGCCCAAGTTCTTTTAATGAGATTAAAATGATTTTGATCTAGCCCAACACTACTCCCTCAACAAAACGAATATTAAGTTGATAAGCGAGAGATGTTTTGAACATCTCTTCGTAGGCCTTCCACCGTGGTGGGCTCCAATCGTTTGTGACTCATGCACCGGCTTCACCCTATCATGGGGGAGTTCAAAGTATGTGCTTACATCCAGGAGGAGTCCATAAACATATGATGAGGTGAGTGTAGGCAACGAGGATAGCCAACATTGTATCATCGTGAGGCTATTCTTGAACCCCTTCACAAACTAAGCATGGTGAGAATAACTTAACTAAGTGCAATGGAGCCGACATCGTATCATCATGAGGCAACATTCTCTAGAGGCCAAACGGATGGGTAATTACAAAAGTTGTAAATGAATAAAGCGTTATTCTCTCATCATTATTTTTGCTCACCAACATCGTATCATCGTGAGGTGGGCTTGGTAATGGTGAGTCTCCCATACCCCGCTAAGAGTTCAATATAACTCTCGAATTCTATTGAGGGATGTGGAATTTGCCAAAAATAGTGGGTGGTACTATTTGATTCAAAGACCCAATCAAATAGTTTTAAAACAAACAATCTAATACGATTTCTGTTATGTTATGTAGTTAACGACATGCCTAAAATTATACCCACCATTATACTTGAAAAAAAGGGCCTTAAGGGCGAACGTTTCCTTGCTTGGTATTGCCACATTGAGAATGTCTCAAAGGTGAAAGACATATTGTATGTGCTTAAGCAATCCCCTCCTCATTTACCTCCTACGAAACTAGCTTCAAAGGAGGAGTGTCAAAAATATGTTAGACACTATGAGGATGACCTACAAGCCAAATGCTTAATCCTCACTTCACTTAGTGAGGAGCTTATGAAGCAACATAAGCACATGGACACTTCTTGTGCCATGGTTGAAAGTTTGCATAAGATGCATGACATTGAGACTAGTAATGTACGATTCTCAAATGTTTGTAGTCTAATGAATGCCAAAATGGAAAAGGGGACATCGGTTCATAAACATGGACAAAAGATGGAAAAGATATTTAAAGATCTTAAAAGTTTAGGAACTTCCATCGATGGGAAAATGGCCCAAGACTTTTTCCTTGCATCTCTCTCGGATGATTTCACTAAGTTTATTGTAAACTATAAAGTGAATAGATTCGATCATGCTTTAAACGAGATGATTGACATGTGCTGTAAATTTGAAAAAGGTTTCAAAAGGGACAGTGGGAGTGAGAATGCAATGACAAGGAAAAGGTTGCATAAGAAGAAGGCAAAGAAATCCAAAGGAACATGCTTTCATTGTGGAAAGGATGAACGTTGGAAGAAGACATACAGGGTACGCATTGCGAGCCTTATGACACGAACTTTTGAAGAGACTATTTCTGTCATAGAGAGTGCTTTTACAGTGAGCTCCAATTCCCGGATATTTGATTCAGGCGCTAGTCAACATATCTGCAATACGTTGCAGGGACTAGCAGGGAGGAGGTCACTGCGCAATGGGGAGATGGTTGTGCGAGTTGGGAACGGCACTAAAATCTCTGTAAAAGCAATAGGCACCTACATGCTTAACCTACCCTCTGGGGAAGTCCTGGAACTTAAAAATTGTTTATATTTTCCTTCATGTATAAAGAATTTGATTTCCATCTCTAAGCTTTTACGAGATGGGCACTCAGTATTGTTTGACAAAATGAGTTGCACTTTATACTTGAACGGTCATATTATCTCTCATGGTAATATGATAGAGGGACTTTTTCACCTAGAGACAAATAGTGGGATACACTGTATTGCAAGCGGGAATACCTCAAAACCCAAAAGGGCTAGAGAAGACGTTAACCAAGAAAAGATGTGGCATCTTAAACTTGGACATGTGAACCTTGATAAGATTCGCAAGATGTCGAAAGACGGATATTTCCACCCATTAGGTGATGACCGGATGGGTACTTGTGAATGTTGCTTGAAAGGGAAGATGACCAAATCTCCATTTACTGGAAAAGGAGAGCGTGCCACTGAAATTCTAGGGTTAATCCACACTGACGTATGTGGACCTATGTCTACTACGTCGAGAGGAGGCTTCTCCTACTATATCACATTCACCGACGATCACTCTCGGTTTGGCTATGTGTATTTTATGAAGTACAAGTCAGAATCCTTTGAAAGGTTCAAAGAATTCAAGAATGAAGTTGAGAAGCAAACTAGGAAACAGATAAAGATCCTAAGATCGGATCGAGGGGTGAATATCTGAGTAATGAGTTCCTAGATTATCTCAAAGAGTGTGGAATAATATCACTGTGGACTCCACCGGGAACTCCACAACTTAATGGAGTTTCTGAAAGGAGAAATCGAACCTTGATGAACATGGTTCATTCTATGATGAGTTCCGCTGATCTACTAGTAACATTCTGGGGATACGCTCTATATACAGCAGCTTACTTGCTTAATAGAGTACCTTCCAAGTCAGTTTCACAAACGCCCTATGAGATATGCCATGGAAGAAAGCCAAGTCTTAATCATGTAAAGATTTGGGGTTGTGAAGCATATGTCAAGAAGCTTGAAGCTACTAAGCTCGAAGCGAGATCAGTAAGGTGCTATTTTGTGGGATATCCTAGAGAAACTATGGGATATGAGTTCTACCATCCAGACGACCAGAAAGTCTTTGTCGCCAGAACTGCTAAGTTTCTAGAGGATGAATTTGTTCTCAAAGGAACTATAAGCAAAGAGATCGAAATTAATGAGATTAATGATGAACCACAAACAAGCACTCGACAAGTTGACAACCCTGTTCCTGAACCCCTAGCTCCACGTAGATCTGAACGGGTTAGTAAGCCACCTAAGAGGTATGGCTTAGACAATGACTTTGCGGAATTGCACCTTCTAGGTGACAATGACACAAAGGAGGACCCTAGGGACTACACTGAAGCAATGTCCGACATTGATTCCAAGAGATGGCAAGAGGCCATGAAATCCGAGATGGATTCCATGTATCAAAATCAGGTCTGGACTTTTGTAGACCCTCCAGAAGGTATTGTACCTATTGGAAACAAATGGGTCTTCAAGAGGAAGATAGGCGTTGATGGGAACGTGGAGACGTATAAGGCTAGATTAGTAGCCAAGGGTTACAGGCAAAGAGAAGGGATTGACTATGAAGAAACTTTCTCTCCTGTAGCCGTGATTAAGTCCATTCGGATTTTGCTTGCTATAGCTGCGTACTATGATTATGAAATCTGGCAAATGTACGTGAAGACGACCTTTTTGAATGGCTACCTAGAGGAAGAGCTTTACATGGCTCAACCCGAAGGTTTCGTGTGCAAGTCTGAAAAGACTAAAGTATGCAAGCTTCAAAGGTCTATTTATGGACTTAAGCAAGCCTCCAGGAGCTGAAACATTCGTTTCAACACTGAAATCAAAACGTTTGGTTTTACTCAAAACGAAGACGACAATTGTGTTTATCAAAAGGTCGTTGGGGATGCAGTTGTATTCCTAATGTTATATGTAGATGACATATTACTATTCGGGAATGACACTACAGTACTTTCTTCTGTAAAAGTGTGGTTGTCCAAAACTGCTAGTCCTCGAGCAAAACAAACAAAAGAAAGGAAACAAAACGAAACAAACTAACCAAAACAAAACCTAAACCTTCCAACATTTGCTTAGGGGTTTCCAATGCACATGACATGTTAAAGATTGTTATCCCCACAGATTTGAGTTCTCTTTACTCGTAAGCACATACTTAATTAAAGCCACTACTTACTAGTTCACAAGTAATCAATTAAAACAATGCTTTGAATGTAGTAACATGCCTTAGAGAATTCCCTCAATTCCTTACAAGATATATACTCTATTTTCACTCAGATTTTCTAACTCCACACCCTACACTAGTCATATGTGAGAAGATTGATGTAGATATGAAAACGAATGCTCACATATATCAAATTCAAACTCCACAAATTGAAACACATAACACTCAAGATAGAAGTTAAGGGTTGTAATGGGGCTTGGGGTGTTGGTTAACAAGGAAAGGATAGGGAAACAAACGTTCTTAAAGCATAATAAGCAAAGTAATGAAATCTAGACTTAGAATCACTTATGATTGCAGAAACTCACTTAGACACACAAGGGGAAGATTCATACAACTCTTAGGGCCATATTCAACGTTTTGGACCCTTTCTTCAACTACCATAAACATGTGAACTTATTTTCACTTATTTCATACTCTTTTTTTTTTTTCTTTCTTTCCACAACTTTTTCTTTTCTTTTTCTTTTTCCACTCATGCCTTATTTCTTTTCTTGGCATATCAACACACACATACAAATTCCCCCACACTTGTTTTCTGCCATACATTAATCAAAAGGGATTCAATTTGAATCATGCTTTACTATGCTTCAAGAACAAGGGTATGGATGGTCCTAATCTAGGCTAGGTAGGTGTAATGTGGGTTAACAAAGACAATGGGCTAAAACATGGCTCAAGGGGGTTTATACCTACAAAACATGTGTATAGGGTTCGGCTTTTTGGCTCTAGTTCACTACACAACTTCATCTTGAATATGTGGTATGCAAATCAATGTCATGCTTTGAATGGAACGGGCATGAGTTCTAGTATTTGGAACTAAATGATGAAACGCCTTCTAAGTAGCAACCAAGCAAAGAATAATGAGATCATGCAACGACTTTAGAAACAAGAATGCACAGATTAATAACTCTCCAAAGAACGTATTAGGCTCAAGTCTCTCAAGGTTGTAGCGTTAGTTTGAGTTCCTTCCTTCAAGCATGTTACAAAAACTGATTTTTTCTTTTATGATTGCATGTGAATTCATAAGTTATAACCACAACCAAGCATAAACAAAGAGTAAATCAAACTTTCATCCATGTTAATCACTCTTCTTTAATAGCCATGTAATTACAAACCGAATCCTCGTCATTGTGTTGGAAGGTACCCTAAGACACAAACAAACACACAAAAACAACTCTTTTTGGGTTTTTCAAAACAAATTTTTCAAATTTTTATGAGATTTTCGGATTTCTATGTCTAAACACACCAAAATGCTTCAAAACATACTAGAAACACTTAAAACGGCAAGAAACAACATTGTAAGTGATAGGTGAATAAAACCCACGAATTTTCATGCAAACATATTGTTTACCCCCCCACACTTAAATCAAACATTCTCCTCAATGTTTCAAGCATAAACTAACATAAACAAAAATCAAACAAACAAACAGCAACTAAACACACTAATCATGGCAGATGGTAAACAACAAAGAGAAGGGTTTGAGAAATTCAAATCTGGAATTGGAGTGCTCTCTAGGTCTTCCTTTGTCGAATGCATGGGTTGCCTCCCACGAAGCGCTTTCTTTAACGTCTTGCGGCCGGACGATGCTCCATTGAAGGTTTATGGAACCCCACGGCATGGAGGGGTTTTTCCATAACCTGTCCTACAAAATACTTTCTTCTTTGGGTCCTTGAATGGGATGGGATAATGATCCTTTCTTATTGTCGTGTTTTGGTTCTCCGAATCAACACGAACTCTTCCACCACGTTGACTTCGATTAGGTACCTGCATCATACAAGGTAACAACCTATTAGTTGAAATGGGAATCGAATTTGGAATAGGTGGCTTACCTTTGTACGGCAAAGAAATGGTAGCACTATGGACAGATGCACAAAGAGTGCACTCGGCTAGATTTGGTGATTTCAAGGGTGGGGCCGTGCTCCCCTTGTTGTTCCAATTCCTTCCTCGGTGGTAGTTCGAGGTACTTTCGTCTTGATGAGTGTTGAACATTCCTACCCTATATTTGCAATTACATTAATGGCACAACAAGAACGAACAACATTAGGAGTCTCAATAAATTCAGAAACTTTAAAACAAATCATGTCACCACCAAATGCCATAGTGACTTCTCCTTTGGCCACGTCAATCTTGGTTTGAGCCGTTTTCATGAAAGGTCGGCCAAGCAAGAGTGGCAATGATGGAGCATGGCTCGAATCCTCCATTTCCAAAACATAGAAATCTGCAGGAAAGATAAGGTGATTGACCTGCACTAAAACATCCTCAAGGACTCCCTTGGGATAAGCGTTAGAACGATCGGCCAATTGAATTATAACGCCATCTTGTTTTAACTCACCAAGATTCATAGATGCATAAATGGAATATGGCATAACATTAATAGAAGCACCTAGATCTAACATGCATTGTTCAAATCTAGTGTTTCCAATTATACATGGGATAGTAAAGCTCCCTGGATCCTTACACTTTGGAGGCAACTTTCGTTGCAAAACCGCGGATACATTTTCGCTTAATTTCACAACTTCTTTGTTTGAAATTCTTTTCCTAGTTGTGCATAACTCTTTCAAAAACTTTGCATACCTGGGTACTTGCTTAATGGCATCAAGTAAAGGAATGTTTACTTGGACTTTCCGGAAGGTATCCAAAATGTCTTTTTCGCTCTCTTCCTTCTTTGATTGTGCAAATCTGCGAGGGAAAGGAACATTGGGCAGATTAGTGTTTGAATTCACAACATTTGGAACAACATTACCTGAGGTGGACGGATGGGAGGGCTTAGGTGGCTGCGGCATAGGTGGTACCACCCTTGCCGTGGGGTGTGATGGCTCATCCTCCTTGTTTTGGGCAGATTCATGTGCTTTGCTTCCTACTTCTGTTCCACTTCTTAGGGTGATAGCTTTTGCAGATTCGAACCCACCCTTAGGATTGACTACCGTAGTGCTTGGTAACTTACCATTCTCACGAATTTGCCCTAAAAATTCTGCCATTTGGCCCATTTGCTTATTGAGCTCATTAACTTCCTTTGCTTGGGTCTGCAATCCCTGCGCCATTGTGGTCAATAATTGATAAGTTTTATCATCATTCATAGAAGTACCTGAGTTGTTTTGTGATGATTGTGCTTGATGAGGTGGTTGTGGTGCCATTGGCCTTGGAAAGAAACCCGGAGGTTGTCGGAATCCACCTTGTTGGGCAGGTTGTTGTGCATCTCTCCATCTGAAATTTGGGTGGTCACGCCATCCTTGATTGTATGTATTAGAGAAAGGATCACCCCTTGGTTGGTTTTGATTCCCATAACCCACGGCATGGGCAGATTCCCACCCTCCATTTTCAATTAATTGAGGGCATTGATCCGATTGGTGTCCTTGAATAGAGCATACACCACAGATTGTAGTTCCTTGCGTTTTGGGGCCTTCAACAAACTGCGATAACATAGAAGTGAGGTTAGCCATTTGGGATTGTAACTCAGAAATAGAACTTACCTCATTTACATGATGTGGCCGTGGGGTATCTCTCTGCCCAACACCTTCATATTGTTGTGCGTTGTGTGCTCGGTTCGCAATGAGAGTCTTGGCAGCCACCGGAGTCATGTCCACCAATGCACCACCCGCCGAGGCATCTAGCATTTGGCGTTCCATGGGAAGGAGTCCTTCGTAGAAGTATTGAAGGAGCAACTCCTCCTTCATTTGATGCTGTGGACAAGAAGCAACAAGAGTTTTAAAACATTCATAATATGTTGGAAATGACTCACCTTGGCTTTGTTGGATGCCACTAATGCGTTTCCTCAAAAGAATGACTCTTGAGGTTGGAAAGAATTTTTCCAAAAACGCTCGTTTCATGCTCTCCCACGAGGTAACCGTCCCCGGGGCCAATTCATACAACCAATCTTTAGCTTTATCCATTAGAGAGAATGGAAAAGCTTTCATCTTCAAAATGTTGCCATCAACATTTACCGGCGTCATGCTTGAACAAACAACTTCAAACTCCTTCAAGTGTTTGTTTGGGTCTTCCATGGACAGCCCATGGTACTTTGGAACATGATGTAACAAGCTCGACTTCAATTCGAACTCGTCGGTCTTCCCTTGGGCTGCCGCGGGGTATTGGATGCAAAGAGGGGCTGCATTATCCAAACCCGAGGCAGAAAGCTCCTTAATGGTTCGGTTGTCCGCTGCCATCTCTTGGTTCTCCTCTACAACTCTAGCCGTGGGCTCTTCTTCTTCTTCAAATTCGTTTTCTTCGCAATGAGGTTCCGGGCTAGGTGGATTGGATGCTTGTTGCCTTCTTGTTCTTCTCAAAGTTCGCTCAAAATCGTCGTCGAACTCCAAAATGTTTGCTTGGACAGATTTAGAACTTCGAGTCATACACTCGTACCTAAAACAAGAAAACAAGAAACCAAGTCAGAAACTGAATTTAAAACAAACAAAAATAACGCAAAAATAAATAACGAGGGATTAGCAACTTTGCTAATCCCCAGCAACGGTGCCAAAATTTGGTGTGAAAATTAACTTGACACACAAATTAAACCCTATTTGTGACAATTGTAGTAATGATGTAAGTAGGGATCGTTCTAACCGGGGATTAACTAGGGGTGCTAATCTAATACAAATCGACTTAGAAACACAAAAACTAAACTTAAAGACTCTAATTAGACTACTAAGATTCAAAACAGATTTGAAACACTCAAATCTGCCCAAAACTGACTAAAACAAGTTAATTGACTCAAACAGCAACTAAGACAAGATTTGGACGAATTTGACAAAACTTATGACTCAAAATACTTAAAAACACCAAAGAGGACAGATTATGAAGACTCAAACTGAACAAAATATGGGGGAATTGTGTTTGGACGAATTTGAACTAAATGCACAGATTGTAAATTAAAACAGATTGTAAACTAAATGTGATGAATCAATGGGTGATGGAATGGCTAAGGGGTTCTTCTCCACACATGAAATTTATGCAACATAATCGATTTCCAGTTATCAATTCAATAAGTTATGAACCTCGACACTCCAAGTTAATTAGGTCCGCTTAAATTAACTTTCAGATTTCCCTAGAATCATTTAATTGGATGAATATGCATCGCAAACAAATTATTCCTAACAAGTTCTCTATATGAACAGCATGATAAAGATACAAGTTAGAATCATTAAGTTCTTTGGAAATCATAAGCATCGACAAGGCAATTGTAACTATGAAAAGCATGATACTCCTGCCATGAATCTACTTACCACGATCGTGACTAGCGATCTTCACTACTTGCGAATATAAATTCATAACGATTAGGTGTAACAAACTTATATTCTAGCACCAAATTCCAGCATGCAAATCAAGCGTGCACTCTCAATCAACATACAAGAATAAGTTTTGAATTAAACGGTTAAGCAAATTGTATTCACGACTTATGCAACGATAACTGGAAGTAATCAACTTATTTCACATAAATAAACATGGTTTCGAATACACCCTTAGCCAAAACGAATTTAGCCAATCATACTCAATGAAAAACAAAGATTACAAGAAGTAGACATTGAAATATAAGATAGAATACACCTAAAATTGTTCAACAACTCAGATTGAAGAGCCAAACAATTTTCATGAACTGTCTCCTTCTCTTCTCCTTGCGGCAGATTGGGGGAGGATGATTTCTGGGGGGTTTGTGTGATGTAGAATGGATTATGGATGGTGTAGGGGCACGGCAAGGCTTGGGGGTAGTGTATGGGTGTTGTGTGGAAGGTGTGGAGATGAAGAATGGTGGTGGAAATCGGCAGAGATGGAGGAGGAATGGTTTCTGAGGTTGTGGATGGGTTTTGACGAATTTTGGGAGAATGTAGCAGGTTCTTGGGTATTTGAATGATGTAGTATGGATGGAGGATGTATGGAAGTGTTTAGGGTTGATGGGTGGTGCGGCTAGGGTGGTTGTTTGGCAGAAATTTTGGTGAATGGTGAAGGAATAGGGCTGTTGAGGATGGAGAATGGTTTCTGGCGTGAAGGATTATTTTCTGGATGAGTGGGAATGTTTTGTGGCTGCAACAAGGAGGTTTATTTAAAGGAAAACAGAAATTAAGTCTAAGGATTCTAGAATTAGGAAATAAATCAGAAAATTAAAGGAAAGGGCAAGGGAAATTCGGCTAGGGTTTAAAACACAAAAGGAAGGTGTTTTAAAGCATAAAAACAGGAAATAAGGAAGAGGAAATGCAAAGGGGGGTGAGGCAAGGGTTCAAAAGGGTTCTAGGCTTTTGTTTTGTGTCCTAAAATGCTTAGAAAGTCTTCATAATTGCTGGAACTTTTAGGGACAATTAGGAAAAATCAAACCAAAGTAGGAAACCTTGGCTTAACTTTCCTACTTCAAGTAGGAATCCTTGTTGGAGTAGGAATCCTTGTTCTTCTAGGAATCCTCATGTGATTAGGAATCCATCTTCAATTAGGAATCCTTCGTTGATTAGGAATCCTTCGTCGATTAGGAATCCTCCTTCATGTAAGCACTTTCCTACTTCAACTAGGAAACCTTGTTCAAGTAGGAATCATCATCTTCAAGTCTTCAAATTCGTCCAAACCTTGGCTCCAATTATGTGATAATCATTCCAAGCCCAATTTTGCTCCAAAATGCTCCAAAATGCATCTTCTTGCATCCTTTGGCCTTAAAACCTGAAAACACATAAAACTAGCTTAAAAGACTACTTTAACTAAGAAAACACCATGGAAATGCATAAGAACTAGCTAACTAAGGCGCATAAATATGCTCCTATCAAAAACCTTCCACATGAAAGATTTAGGAGATGCATCTTATGTACTTGGGATAAAGCTCTATCGTGATAGATCCAGAAAATTAATTGGATTATCCCAATCTATGTACATTGATAAGGTGCTAAGTAGGTTCCAGATGGAACAATCTAAGAAAGGTTTTCTTCCTGTTAGACATGGAATTCACCTTTCTAAGTCCATGGAACCTAAGACTCCTGAAGAGATACGGCAAATGAATGCTATTCCTTATGCTTCCGCCATAGGGAGTCTCATGTATGCCATGATATGCACAAAGCCTGATATCGCATATGCTGTGAGTATTACTAGTCGATATCAATCTAACCCAGGATCAGAACACTGGGCAGCTGTCAAGACGGTCCTTAAGTACTTAAGAAGAACTAAGGACATGTTCCTCGTTTATGGAGGAGCAACAGAGTTGCGAGTGGAAGCCTATACAGACGCAGATTTCCAATCTGACGTCGATGATAGGAGTTCCAACTCCGGATATGTATTCACTCTGAATAATGGGGCTGTCAGTTGGAAAAGCAAGAAACAAAGTGTAATTGCTGATTCCATGACAGAGGCTGAATATGTCGCTGCAGTTGAAGCCGGTAAAGAAGCGTTCTGGATGAAGAAGTTCATCACTGAACTTGGAGTGGTTCCAACCATTACATCACCAGTAACTTTGTACTGTGATAATAGTGGGGCGATAGCTCAAGCCAAGGAACCCAGGGCACATCAAAAGAACAAGCATTTTGACAGGCGCTTTAATATCATTAGTATTGCCGAGGGGAAAGTCAACATTCTCAAAGTTGCTTTAGCCGATAACGTAGCAGATTCACTGACAAAGCCAATGTCTCAAATCCAGCTTGACCGTCATATGGAAAGGATGGGTATTAGATACATGGGAGGATGGCTTTGAGTGAAAGTATGCCCACAAAGCCACTCATTTGATGTAATAGCTTTTGGAATACTTATTGTATTAAACGTTTATATGTTTAATGAAGGGCAAAGCTTATTGTTAATCACTATTTATTGTATCATGTGTTTAAGCAATAAGGGAATCCAAGGAATGTATTTGATCTAAGAGATAAGTGATCTAAGTGAGTTAGATTATCGAGACCTTTCTCTTATTTTCATTCCTAAAACGTTCCTAGCCATAGGATTGCCAATTGGGCATTGACAATCCGCTAAGGTCAGTATGTGTTATGTTGACTCAAGCGTGAGTATGACTAGTCTCAAGTCATTTAGTGTTGGACACTAAGACAAACACATAGGTGCTCGAAAGAGTAATCGAGTACACTGAACAACGATCAAAAGAGAGTTCGAACATACATGTCATGTAAGAACTCGATAGTTGCAATATGCAAAGTAGTCATTTGACCTGAGGCATCATAGATGTCTAATGGTTAGGTCATTGATCTTTGATCATGTCAAAGGCATTCCATTGGAGTGTCCACGGCATTGTTGGGGTCAAGCTATCTACTCATGTAGGCATATGAATGTACAACAAGGGATCTCTAACCTTCCATGGAGGAAGGAGAATACTCTAAGATATGATTCGAGAGTCTTTGGCCAAAGCATATGAATATAACTTAGGAAGTTTGTTCCAAATCATATTCAATTGAATGATATAGAGAAGTATCACATTGGATAGTAGACATGAAACAAACTATCATTCAAACAATGTGATTAAGGGTATTGTATTAGAGAATGACCGTATTGCATTGTAATTGTAACTGGATAGGTTCTCCAACCACTTCTACTTAGCTTGGGTAACCATGACATACTGCTAGGTGTCACTCATGGTTTGTGGAAGCCCTAATGATTAGCAAACACTAATTTTAAGGGAGAATTGAAATGTGGTTTCAATTCACAATCGATTGTTAAGAGTAACAATCGCCCACTACCTCGCTAATTGGAACCTAATGGATCTTACACCAAGTAAGGGCGATAGTGAAGAAATTAAATGAAATGGATATGCAATTAAATGGTTTAATTGAAGAATGGTCAAAGATTAATTAAATTAGTTAATTAATTTTACGAAAGGTTCGTATTGGGCTTTTAAGTTGGTTTTGGGTTTCGGGGCCCAAAAGCGTTTTGGTCCACAAGGCCCATTATGTTTAAGTTGTATGACAACTAAAACAAAATGGGCAAATTAGCCCAATAACAAGGTAAGGCCGGCCATTAGGGTGAATGGAGCAAACTTGGATTAATTACAAGTTTGCCACTCACTTGTAATGAAGTATAAAAGCAACTTTATTGCTTTATTTTCATTAGGGTTTTCTTTGAGGCAAAGAGGTGAAACATTTTCTCTCTTTCTCTCTACAAAGAGGCCGGCCACTTAGAGGAGATTTAGCTAGCAATCTTTTCTTCTCTAAGTCATCCATTTCATCTTCACACCTCACCCTTGGTGTGGAGACTTAGAGACACGAAACCTTTGGTGTTTTGGAGATCCTTTCCTCACATCCTCAAGGAGCAAAGGAGCACTAAAAGGGGAAAATCACAAGCAAGATTCAAGTAGCTTGGAGGTGACTTGAAGGCCCTCCACTTGGGTGAATCCCTTGTGTAAACAAGGATGAGCTTCAAGGGTAAAGAAACTCTAAATCTTTACTTCTCTTTAATGTTGTTAAAGAGTCTTTTTGGTTCACCATATACTAGGCTTTGAAAGTCATGGGTTTTATGAATTGTTTTTTAATGCATGCCTACTTTAATGTGTTAATAGTTTGCATTTGTATTCAAATGTTCTTACTTGTTCTTAGCTAGGACAAAAATTTTCCTTCATTATCATCATATGAGAAACTTCCTAGCATCTTTTGTCTATTATCAGGGATTGATATAATCCAATTATATCTTGAAATATATCATTATAGATTTCTATCCCATGTATTTAGACTATATCTCCCATATACATTCTATCGTTATAGAATGTTTAAAGTCATAACTTTAACGAAGAAGTATTCTTTTCATTTCCAAAATTAATATATCATATATATTCAATTTTAGGAATATGATTAACTCCCACTAATCTTTTGTAAACTTAGTAAACAAAAGATTAATTTACATCTTTATGAGAAATCAATTGATTTGATCTTTCTTTCATAAGACGCTTATAACTCCCACTAGCTTGCTAAGATCCATGATGGTTGGATCTCTACAACTTACATGTCTTGTGATTCATAGTTTTAGACATATATTATCAAGACTATCTTAATAATGGTTTCGGAAACCCATATTATGTCCAAACATTGAATCACCATTTAGTTGTAGCTTGCAATCTTCGAATTAATTGAAACCAAGACTACGTCAAAGATGGTTTCTTCCAAGTCAACCAATCTCTTTAATTGTAGTCGTCTTAAGCTACCAATTAGCTATGGAGGTTTCATTATTTCGGGTCAAATGGTACTTTACCATTTCCTTGAGTATATATCGTATATACACTCAATGTAGTCATAAAGATTTTCATTCTTATTTCTTTCGAATTAAGAGGTGCAACTCTATGACATAGCCAAAAAGTTCAAACCATTCAACTGAGACGGTTTATAAATCCTTCTCGACTACCTTGGAGCTTGTGGTATAGGAACTAGGTTGTTATATTTGTTGATCACCATCTTGTTTCTCAAAGAACCCATTCTTTGAGTTCTATCCCTCGTTCATTTGCTCTATCTTAGGCAAATCCTGAAGGATGATTTTGTGAAAACATGTTCATTTGAATAACATCTATAGCATGCATTTAACAATTAAAAGGCGGAATCATGCTTGCATGCATTCAAAAACAAAACATTACCCATGAAATTCAAAGCCTAGTAGATTGGTGAACCAAGACTCAACTCAAATCAAAGTGAGTTGAGAAATATATACCTTTGTAGATTCCTCTTTGCATAAGCAAAGGCTAATCACCCAAAGAGAGGGCCTTCATTCCTTGCATCTAAAATCTATGGGTTTGGATGGAAGAATATGGTTCTCCAAGTTCCCAAAATTGAGAACCTCTAAGTATCCACACCAAGGTTAGATTTAAGTAGAAATGAGTGACCTTGGAGGAGTAGGATTGCTAGATACACCCTCCAAGGGGGCCGGCCTCCTAGAGAGAAAAGGAGAGACATGTTCTTTCCAATTTTCTCCAAAAGAACCCCTTAATGAATTTTAGGCTATAAAGTTATTTATATAGTCACTTCTTTAAATGACCTAAAGAACCAAAAACCCTAATTCAACACACATGGCTAGCCACATAAGGGATTTGGGCTTTTGGGCCTTTGTGAATCTTTATTCATTAAATTGTCATACAACTTAAGTCAATGGGCTTGACGTTCGAAGCCCATTGGGCCTTAAGGTCCAAAACTATCCCGAGGTCTTTAACGAACTTATTCGTTTGATTAATTAACATATTAATTAATCCTTGCCATAAATAATTAAACCATTTAATTATTCTTACTCATCTCCATTGTTTCTTCAATCTCCACCTTACACGGTGTACGATCGATTAGGTTCATTTTAGCGAGGCAGTGGGCGATTAAAACTCTTTAAAATCGATTGTGAATTGAAACTTACTTTCAATTCTCCCTTTAGTGATTATACACGTTTAGGGCTTCCACAAACCAAGAGTGACACCTAGCAGCATATCATGGTTACCCAAGCTAATCAGAAGAGGTAGAGAACCTATTCAGTTTAGGATTACAAATGCAATACGGTCTTTCTCTAATACAATACTCTTGACCACATTGTTTGGTTTGATAGTTTATTCATGTCTACTATCCAATGTGATTAGTGTGCTTATATGATTACCTTGAATGTGATTTGGAACGACTTTCCTAAATCTCATTCATACTCTGGCCAGATATTCTAAATCATATCATAGAGTATTCTCCCCCAAACGGTTTGAAGGTTAGAGATCCCTTGTTGCGCATTCACTTGCCTCCATAGCTAAGTGGCTTAACCCCAACGATGCCGTGGACACCCGCGGATGGGGTGACTTTGACATAATCAAAGATCAAGGACTTAACCACAAGACAACTGTGATGCCTCAGGTCAAAGGACTACTTTGCATTATCCCAACCATGAGTTCTCATGTGACATGAATATGAGAACTCTTCGTTGATCGTGTTCAGTGAACTCAGTCTCTATTGAGCACCTACGTACTTGTCTTGATGTCACACACACCAATGACTCGAGACTAGTCACTCTCCCTGAGAGAAAACACAGCACGTACTGATCTTAACGGACTGTCAATGCCCAATTGGCAATCCTATGATCAGGAACGTTTAGGATGTGTCTACTAAAGAATGGTCTCATGAATCTAACTTCTTTAGATCGCATTCTCCCAATCACATATTCCTTGGACTTATCGTTTAAGCATATAACATTTATATGAGACGGCTCAAACCATAATCTTTGCCCTTGATATTAAACTAGATTAGTTTAACATGTGAAATGTCCGTAAAGTATCATCCTATGATTGGTTTTAGGGCACATTTCCAACAAATCCTAGTGTAGGATTACAATGAACTACCCAACAAACAACATTTGTTAGTTGGTTTATAGAAGTGATGTCCAAATGTTAATTTAAGGATACCCACAAGATAATTTTTAAACAAATATTGCTTATTAGCACACAACCCCAAATCTTAACATGATTAAGATTTGTCTTTCTTTCCAACTACATCCTATGGAGTCATGAAAATTTTGGTAGATCTTCTAATTGACAATCATATTGTTTTAGAAGTATATATCCTATATATGGGTAATTGATAACATCCAACGAACTAAATCTTATTCAAGTTCGTTTTTCTCTTAATGGAGAAATCCATTATCATATGATGCTTCTTCCCTTGATATTTTTAAGGAAACTGTTCTAAAGTGTTATCTTTCCATGGATCAAATCTAAGGAGGCAAATACTTTAGACGTCTTACTCATCAACTTACATTTCTTGAATTCTGTGAAACATTTTGCAAAGTATTCGGACTTGTGTTTATTCAAAATAAGCTATAGTCCAACCGAGAGCAATCTTCGGTGAATGTCATACAACATGAGTAGTATTATGTTGTGGACAAGTGCCACTAACATCTAAGTGAATTAACCTCAACAACTTTGCGATTCTTTCTTCTTTCCAAAAGAATAAAGATTCGAACGTTTCCCCTCTATACAATTTTAATAAGAAGGTATTGGATCCGGATCTAACGATCCAAAGCATCCATCTATGACCAACTAGTAATTTATGTTTTAGAGGTATCACAACTCAGTTGGGATTAGTCACTACCTTGCAACCTTTTGGGTTTTAAGCATCGTTATATTCTAAACAATATCATCTCTACTATAGAGACTATCAATTAGATTACAATCATCTAATCATTAATTAATAAAGAACAATGTTTTGTCAAACAAAACATTCATCCATCCCTTATAGTGATGGAATTAAGTTCCTTAAAATTGGAATGTAAAGACAATCTTTGCTTTTTCCAATTTCTTTGGTAGTTCATATGAGAAAGTAAGTACCATCTGCTTTCGCAGAGATCTACATTTGATTCACGTTCCGAATGTGAAGTACTTTCTCTTCTCTCATTAATCTTCTACTTTTTATTAGCCACACTTTTACAACGATTGTAAAACATAGTTACAAATATGGAATCAAGCATTCAAGTAGAAGAACCAACTGTTTTGAACTTTTCAAGAACAATTTACAACACCTTCGAAAGGTGTGTTCTTAACACTTGCAAGACATTTCTTGCAAATAACCCTTCCAATGTCCATCCTTTCATAAAGAAAGTTTGTTCCCTTGGAGTTTATTTCGCTTTCTTCATTTGACTTCTCCTTTTGACTACAATAGTCATGGTCCCTAAACTCCCACTATCCCTCTTGAAACTTATTTCAATTGTGTTATACACATCAAACGATTTGGAGAGTGTGTGGTTATTGTTCACTATATAGTTTACAATAAACTTAGTGAACCATTTGGATAGGGACACAAAGGTGAAGTCCTTGCCTAGTTTCCGTTTCTAGAAGTGGTTTAACACTTCAACACTCAATGATTCAAAATCATCATAAGTCCATGTTGATGGACTATTTTTGTCAACCAACCATTATGTTCTAAACATAATTACAAACTTTCAAGAGTTGTTCAAGGCAACTCTCATTTCTTCATACAACAATTTGTAAGTGAAGAACTATGACATTAAAAGTGTTGCTCTCTTTATGATAGACTTATCTAACATGTTCTTCCAATGATACATTATCAATAGGAAGATTGTGAGGATTAGACTACTTAGGTACATATACAATCCATTTAAGACAATCTTTGGGATTGTGGTACCAAGTCCAGAAACTAAAGCATTCGACTTTTCTTTGTCAAGTTTTGGATAGCGTTTGCAAATATATAGGTAAACAAATACATAACAAATATAAATTGATTGATTTTAAGCCATTTGATTCGGGTCTTTAAATCAAATAGCACCACCCACTATTTTTGGCAAATTCCATATCCCTCATCGGAATTCGAGAGTTTTGGAGGAAACTCTTAGTAGGGTATGGGAGACTCATCATTACCAAGCCCACCTCAGAATTATATCATTTTGGCTAGCAACAATAATGATGAGAGGATAACTCTTAGCTATTTACAAATTTTGTAATTACCCATCTGTTTTGGCCTCTAGAGAATGATTGCCTCAGAATTATATCATTTTGGCACCATTGCACTTAGTTAAGTCATTCCCACCATGCTAGTTGATGTAGGGGTTCAAGCACAACCTCAGAATTATATCATGTTGGTCATACTTGTTGTCTACACTCACTTCATCATATATGTTTATGGACTCCATCTAGGCTGACACACGAGTTCGAACAGATAATTTCTTAAATGAATAGGACCGAGTGTAATCAATATGCTCTAGTACTACGGTCACGTGAAGGTTGGTGCAGAAGCATGGTCCCAAACAAGTCGGATTGCCTAATGCAATCTACCCGACAGGACTGGCACCTAACTTGAATCCAAGACGAGCGAACGGTGCGATGTGAACATACACGTGAAGGACTGTCCCTTGCCCTGGGGCGAGTACTAACACTAGTGTAGCAAGATGAGCATGTACAAATATGTATGAATGTCATGACAGTAATATCTCAACCATATAGTAGCATTATCACAATTATACCTCAGTTATCAATTATTTGGTAATATTTACGTAAAGTAATGTATTTATGCAGTTCTGGAAACTATAAATACGTATAGATATAAAAATAAACTGCCCATTCACAAGTACGTCGCTGGATTGTAGCCCCCGAACCTAGATTGGCCTCGAACATCCTCGGGATACATTTCCCCTATATGTGAAATAACTAATTTCGAATTAATTAAAGCACATATACGTAAACCTAAATAAAACCCCCATAGTTTCCTCAAACCTAGGGTTTAAATATACCATCGTGACCTACTTGACGTCACAAACATCCCCATATTTTAAGAATAAATTATGGACCCTTCACGTGCCTCCACGTGCTTGCAATGGCACAGCCAAATGCGCCTCCACGCGCAGGCCGGTGCAATCAGCTAGTTTGATGCCGTCAGGAATATTCCACAGAATATTTTGTTAAATGCTAACAGAAGTTAACGGTGTTACCTGACATCGTCAGGAATATTCTGTTAACCTTCTCCTACAAACCTCGTTGTCGCCGTCGTCCACCACCGTCTACAACTTGATTTTCGTCGAATTTCTGGGAAAATTTCAAATTAACATAACTTCTTCATTTCTCATCCATTTTAACCCACTTTATATGGATTTGAAGCTAATAAAGCGTAGAATGGCATTATACCTACTTGGAGTCCAAAAAGTGGACGGAGGTGGTCGAAAATTACCTCGAAAATTCCGGCCAAACTGGAACTCTTCGAAACTCAGTTGTTTCGACGTGGCTTCTTCACCAAAGTTTCACTAGGGATCTCGAGGAGTTTAATGGAAGCCTTCAAAATTCCTAAAAGTCCGTAAGTCGATGCCAAATAAGATGAACTCAAAGCACTGAGTTCGGACCTCATGAGTTCAACGTCGCAAACTCGTCCATTCCGGTTTTCAAGAACATGGTTGAGTTCATGAAGATGAGAGGAGTACAATGGTGTGGTTTTTGGGTTCGATCTGTGAGGTTTAGGGTTCATTCAAGAGGTTTGCAAAAAGGGAGAGTATATGGGAGAGAGAGAGAGAGAGAAAAAAAAAGGAAGACAGAGAGAGAGAGTCCCTTTTTCTCTTTTTCTGATTGGTTGCTGCAAAGAGGGAGTGGATGGGATTGGTGGATGACATAAAGGGGAGCACGGGATGGGCTAAATAGAAGGCTAGGGATAGAATTTTAGATTTTGTACAGAAAACGGAATCGAAATCTGTCTGTAACAATGTTTCTATACTGATAGAAATTCTCGTACACTCATAACAACGTGTCCAATTTAAATCAGATAACGAGAAATAAAATAAATGTGATATAAATACGTCCACGTCACTTGCCAATAAGGGCATAGTAGTCATTTCACCTACTCGGGGAGAAATTACATAGAAAACTAGGGATGGGTCGTCACACTTACAACTTAAAGGGAAATATATGAAAAGACATAAAAAAAATAAAGGCTTACAATATGACTCCTAAAAAACTAAATGATTTCATAAAATGTCATTAACCTAGGAATTCCATAAGCCACAAATTTAAAGCTAGATACATGCATTATAACTCCCAGCCGCTAGTAATTTTATGTACTAACGCCTTTAGTCCTTGGCCTGCATCATTCTCGTGGGGTTGGAGAGAATTCGTCCTCGAAATCGGATCATCATCTAATTTGGAGCGATAAAATTGAACTCTGCCAGTCCAAACAAATAGATATTTGGAGCATTTAATATTGACTGTTGAAGTGTGAAAAGCACCCTTAATAGCATACCTCGCAACCTTGACATTCTCTTTCATTTGATTTATAATGTCAACCAAAACTTTGAAAATTCTGAAGTAGAAGACATCAACCCCAATTAAATCAACATATCCAGAAGTTTCCAATGAACTCATAAATCATGAAACTCCAACTTCAAAAAATCTTTGTAATCAGCATTTTTAATAATTAGACAAGATTCCATATCAACATTTCGTTGAACCACACAAGAACTTTGACAGAAAACGTGATAAGTACCATATGGAGAACGATCAAACTCTGGAGGAGGATCAAGTTTACGAGACAATCACCTAAATAATTTTCACAACATATTGGACATGAACTATCCAAGCAACAATCAAATATTGGAGGAAGGTTGATGTGAAAATTATGTTGACACACAAATTAACCCTCTTTTTATCGATTGTAGTAAGTATGTAAGTAGGGATCGTTCTAGGCCGGGGATTAGGAGGGATTGCTAAATCACTTGAAAACTGACTCAAATACGTAAAAACAAGTTTAAAACACTAAACTAGACTCAAAGAATGCAAAACTAAACTTTAAAACACCAAAACAAACAAAAAGACTCAAAACAGCAAACAAACACTCAAAACTGCCTTAAAACACTTTCTGGGCAGTTTCTGACACTCAGGAAGAATTTGGACGAAAATTGATTATAACTTGACTCAAGACACTTAAAAACACAAACTAAATTGATTTCTAACTAGTATGACTCAACAAAGAAAAGGGGGATTGATTTTGGACGAATTTAAAAACAAAACAAAACTTTGTAAACTAAAACAGATTTTAAAACGAATTTGGAAGATTTGAATGGATGGAAGGCTAGCTAAGGGGTTCATCTCCACACATGTCACACTTGCATATAAAACGATTTCCAATTGCTTTTCAATAAACCATGAATTCTCAACGCCCCAAGTTAATTAGGTCCGCTTAAATTAACCCTCAGATTTTCCTTAAGTTATTGAATTGGATGAATTGCATACGACAACCCAAAGCATTCCCCACAAGTCCCCTACATGATTGCATAATAGAGATACAAGCAAGAATCATTAAGTTCTATGAAAACCATAAGCATTGACGAAGCACTTGTTACTATGATTGCATGAAACTTATGCCAAGAATTTACTTAACACGATTGTGATCAACAACCTTTACTACTTGTGAATATAAGTTCATAACGATTAGGTGAAATTCCCTTATATCCTAGCATCAAATTCATGCATGCAAACTAAGTGTCGACCCTCAATCAACATACAAGAATAAGTTTTAATTCACATAGATAAGCAAATTGAACTCACAACTTATGAAACGCAATTAGAAGTAATCAAATCATATAGCAAGCATAAACATGGTTTCAAATCCCCCCCTAGCCAAGGGGGTTTAGTTCCTCATACTCGCAAATAAACGAAGATAAATAAATTTAAACATTAAAACAAAGATAGAAAACACCTAGAAACGCTCCACAATCCAAGCTCCTTGAATGGCATGCACGGCTCCAAGAGTTCTTCCTTCTTCTCCTTTGCAAACTCACGGCACAAGAGGTATATTTGGGTGAATGGTGTAGTGAAAATATGGTAGAGGATGGTCACTAAATGGTGCAGCAAAGGATGGTATTTATAGGCTGAAATTCGCAGCCCCTATGTAGCAAAGGAAAAGGATTTAAAAGCCTAATTTGTATAGGATAATAACACACAATCCTTGAAGGAAAAGGCTAAGGCTTTTAGAAACCAAGGGGGAAAGGAATAATCAGGTTTCTAGAAGTTCTAGAAAGGTTTAGGGCGCCAGATTTGTAGGAGAAGGGATAAGGCCTTCTAGAAAGGTTATTTTGTGGCTGATTTCTAGAAAAACAAGGGATAAGGTGTGGCACCTTTGTAGGAAAGGATTAGGTCTTCTAGAAATCCCATTTTAAGCATCCTAATCTAGTTAGAAACCCTCCTAAGTGGCTGGAATGTGGATAATTTAGGATTAGGATAAGATAAGATAGGATAAGGTTTGTTTGGATAAGATAAGCTAAGATAAGGTTATGGATGAGGTTTTGGATAAGATCCTTCTCTTGAGTTGATTCTTTGGCTTTAATTCTTCTTCTTCATGTAGGAATACTTGCTTGAGTAGGAAACTTCATTCGTCTAGGAATCCATCTTCAATTAGGACTCCTACATTGATTAGGAATCCTTCTTCATTTAGGAATCCTTCGTTTAAGCCCTTTCCTACTTCAACTAGGAAACTTTGTATATTCAATTCTTCAACTTTGAAACACCTTCCTAGCTTCATCAATTCCTCAAATTCGTCCATCCCTTGTGCTTCATGTGCATGAACTCCATTCTAGCCCAATTTTGCTCCAAAATGCTCCAAATTGCATCCTTTTGCTCACTTTGTCTCTAAAACCTGAAAACACATGAAAATAGCTTAAAAGACTAATTTAACCAAGAAAACACAACATAAATGCATAAGAACTAACTAACTAAGGCGCATAAATATGCTCCTATCAAAGGTCCATATTAAGATCTTCATCTAATGGCATATGCGACATGCTGAATATAACGATCAAACTCTGATACCAATTGATGTAGGGCGTAGTGGACAGAAACGAATTAAAATGATAGATAGAATGGATAGGTAGGGTCCACTATTTCCTAGCGCGAAGAGAGGCCTGAAAACCCTATAAACTTTGGTTCTAGTACCAACCTACAACATAGACACTACAAAGAACAAAGCAACAGACTCTTACAAAGAGAAAGACACATAAAAACGAGTTTACAAGTCAAATATCAATATGATAATTCAAACAACTTCTCCCCTTCTTCTTTACAAATACAAGTATTTATAGGCTTACAACTTAAAGTGAAAGATATGAAAAGACAAAAAATAAAGGCTTACAATATAACTCCTAAAAAACTAAATGATTTCATAAAATGTCATTCACCTAGGAATTCCATAAGCCACAAATTTAAAGCTAGATGCATGCATTATAACTCTAAAAATGCATGTATTATATTATAAAACTTAAATCTCAACTGCTAGTAATTTTATGTAATCACGCCTTTAGTCCTTGGCCTGCATCACTACTCCACCACCTCATCTCTACCATCTCCACCCAATTTGAGGGTTTTAGGTCCAAATTCGCGAAGAACATCACCGGAGGGACGGATAGCTCTTGGCGGTGATCCATTGAATTCGAAGGTCCCAACAACCACCACCACTTCCAAATCACTCCTTGCAGTGCCAGGAACAAACCCCAAATGTTAGGACCACATGGTTGGGCCTATCAGCTATTGTCTAACCTACTCTTAACAAGCTCTTGGCCTAGGCCTCCTTTAGCTAGGGTTTCTCTTCTAGCATGGATATAAATAATGTAATGTGTTCTGTTGAAGAGGATACGAATGAATGAATGAAACTTTCCTTTCCCTTTCCTCGATTTCTCTTCCTGTCTTTTTTTTTAAATTCCCTGCACTATTTACCATTATTGTCAATTCAAACTCTTGAACCGATTGGGTCTACCACCAAACAATTGTAAGGGTGGCGGAGCACAGGTGGTGACTAATCGAGGCACACCCTTTTCTAAGATTTCTGACGAGTTTGAGTGAAATTGGACCTTTTCCCGGCCAAATTGGCCTTGGCTATATGTATAAAAGTTGTTCTCTCAGTAAGATCTTCATTCCTGTAAATTTTGGTAATTTTTAGAAATAGTGGAATTTTCCGATGAGTTAGGGCGGGTGGTAACAGCACTTGGGCCGAGACCCCACCTAACCATCTTAGGTTAATTTTGATGTCCCGATTCCATTTTTGACATCCGTTTAGTGAAATTACGATGTTTTAGTATAGTTTTATAGTTGACCACCTAGTTGGCTGCCACGAGGTCCTTGTATGCATGACGATCCGACTGTTGGATCGTCACCAAACCTTAATATGTTATGGAACTAAATATTCTAGGACCATAGAAATGGAGTTGTAAGTTCGTAAAATAAAACGTTAACTGCCACTTGACTTGTGATTGGCGAAGATCTAATTGTCAGATCGTGGTAAGATTTTAGAATGTTGTTTTAAAAGAATAATGTGGATTTCTGGAAGTTACGGATCAGAAATCCAAGGTGTGCATCTTCTAGATTGAGTTATATAGGGTTGTGGACCCTACTGTTGACCTTCAACTGATGGTTGACTTTTGATCGATGGGTTTCAAATCATTGTAGAACGTCCTTGGGGATGTGATTTACGTTAAATGCTCTATCGATAAGAATTATGAGATGTGATTTGATATTTGTTTTAGGAGACCATCGTTCGTGATGCCTTGATATTTGTGTTAAGGAATTCTAACACAAACCCCAGGTGAGTGGGTCTTTTCCTTCTTATAGTATATATATGATTGATAGTTTCCACGAATACTTTTAAATTGATTGATGCATATCATGCCATGATTAAATAATGTTACAAGAAATGTTGCACTGTTATGAAATGCCAAAATGATCATACGGGATGCGTAGGTAAGTTCAGGTAAGGTTATGTTGATTGAAATTGTTGAATCATTATGGCATGCTTTTTCATATAGTATGCTCATCAATGCTACACCCTAGGTGAGTGCTCAGCCCGAGGCTAGGCTAGCCTTCATGTGTATGTTCACCTCCCAGCACCGTACACTTACCTAGGATCCAAGTAGGTGCTAGTCCTGTTGTACATGTCACATTAGGTGACTCCGAATCATAGGTGACTCATGCATAGCGCTAGTTTTCACGTGATCGTAGCACTAGAGTGATTATTATTGCACCTAGTCCTGTCGTACAGGTCACATTAGGTGACTCCAACTCGTGTATTAACATATGACTGATGAGCAATAGGTGTAGTTGTACAGGTCACATTAGGTGACTCCGACTTGCATGCTAGTATAGATTGTTAAGCACATGATTATATTCATATTGCCATTGAGATATTCTGCTGTGGCATATTTCTAGATTTATTGTTGGCATGCATTTGATTTCATACTTATACGTAGTATGATTTTTTTGGAAACTATACATGTTTTACGGCGAGGGGTTATAACGTTTTCAAAGGTTTTTATTAAAACTTTATTTTCAGGCCCACTCACCCTTGTGTTCACCCCTCTATTGTTCACCCCTCTAGGCTTTTAGCAACTAAACTTTTGTATCGATGAGGACTCTTGGCAAGTCTTGGTGTAGATGATTACCTTCAATGGTATAATTTCGCACCCTATTTACTATACTATACATATGCTTTGTCATCACGTGTGAATTAGGTTCATTCTCGCTCACCAGTGCACTCTTATACTTAAGCACTTTTGGGTTTAAATTTATTCACATTTTCCACATCACTACACTTTATGGCATCGTCATCTTCCAGGTGTCGGCCAACACAGTTTGATTCGAAGCTCTAGCGGAAATTCCGGGTCGAGGTGTGTCAAGTATGGCATGGCCATCCAAGCTAATTAGAAAAGGTTGCAAAACCTTTTCAGTTTGGGATTACAAATGCAATACAGTCTTCTTTAACTCAATACTCTTGATCACATTGTTTAGATTGATAATTCATTCATGTCTTCTATGCAATGTGATTTTCTTGTCTATATAATAACCTTGAATGTGATTTGGAAGGGCTTCCTAAATTTCATTCATACTCTAGCCAGAGATTATTAATCATATCATAGAGTATTCTCCCACAATGGTTTGAAGGTTAGACATCCCTTGTTGGACATTCACATGCCTCCATGATTAAGTGGCTTAACCCCAACTATGTCATGGACACTCTCAAATGGAATGCCTCTAACATAGTCAAAGAATAAGGACCTACCCTGTGAGAACCCGTATTTTAATACTATCTACATATTAGCTATGCTTTGTTTTGTATAGTAATATTTATACTACTTCTAGTTAGATATATTAAAGCCTTTATTAAAAAAGTATTTTTGCATGATCATTATTAGAATAGATCTTTGCTGCCTCCATTTCCTAATATCATGACACCTCCAACTTAACCATATGTATTATCATCTATCCACCTATCACGTTTTAAGCCCCTTCTTCCACAACTAAGTTGACACCTCCACCTTCTAGCATTGTTTACAAGCCACCTGTTAAACCCACGTTATTAATCTCATGCACAATGGCACTTGGAAGCCGTTTGTCAACGTATCATTCATCAAATGAATTCTTATCTCATCTTAGTTGCCATAAAACACTAGTTATGCGGCCTTTTATATCCCTATAAATAGGAGCTAAGCTCCAGTTGTTTTCCTGCACGAGTTCGCATGCTATGCATGCTTTGGAGCTCACGCAGTGTGTATATATTATATATATGTTTAGAGAGAGAAATTAGAAGATAAAAGAGAGTAGAAGAAATATATGGTGTTGGAAGGGTTCATGGAGCTTGCTCAAGTACATGGATGGTTACAGAAGTTCATTGGGCCTACATGGAGTTAATATTGTGGAAGACTTTGGGTTGCTTGGGAGCCCAAAAGTCCATGCCCATAACCTTTGCATTACACATGGATAAGTTTGAGAGAGAACCAACCTAGTTTTCTCATTTCCCTAGCAGCTAACCAACTTAGTTGAGGAGGAACCAAGCCCTGGTCACATAAAAGCTTTGCCAGGCATGCTTTTAATGAAGAGAGCAGTAGACTTTCTCTTCCTAGCTCACATAGAAAACCAATGCGCGAATGCCATGAAGCGTGCTAACAAAAGTAGCGACTACGGAAAACTGACTCGAGAAATCCGCGCCTCAGGAAAAGGAACAATGCAAGTTCTACAGTCTAACCTCCTTACACTAAAATAGGGGAATAGCAAAAGAACTAGGGAGAAAAGGGAGGGAGAACCAAACCACAATTTGAGATTCCCAGGAAAACCCTAGAAATGAGTCATTCACCTACAAAAATGGGAGTCATAAGCCATTAAAAGGAATCCAAGAACTCAGCCCAGAACATCATAAACAGAGAGGTTCAAACGTTAGGTAGAGAAACACATAACCATCGTTATGCAATCTTGGAGTTTTCCCCCAAACTTCCTTCAACCCTTTCAATCAAGGAAAGCCTCTTGATCCCAAATCCTCCAGCTTCACACAAAGAACAAAAGAAGCCCAGAAACATCACTCTGCAACTTAGCATTCTCCATAACCTCCCTCTTAGTATTCCAACCATCGTAAGCCTTGCTGCCACCCTAGGAAACCCATATTATCTACCAGAGAACACCATGCAACCATGCCAACTTTCTCTTTCTCAACATGCTAAACTGATGAACTTCTAGCTTCCACACCATACCTAATGTTTGAAGAGAGAAGACATAACAATAGTATCAATCACACCAATGACTCGAGACCAGTCACTCTCTCAAGAGAAAAGACATAACAAGTACTGATCTAAGCAGATTGTAAATGCCCAATTAGGTTGGATAAAGTACCCTTGATCCTTTAAATAAATATTGATTATGGTCAGCATTTGTACCATGTGAATGCTGCTTTTGAGAGCGCAACAAGTACAATGTTGCAGCTGAGAATGTTGCAAGACTCGTCCTCATATAAGTTTGGCAAGCTTGAGCTCAGAGTCGACGATGGAGGGGATGTGAAATGTGTTTGTGCTCTCCAGTGCAGCAATTATTATTATTTTTTTTAACAAACGATATTATCTGCACTAAGGGGAGGGCGTATATACTTAGCCTTACAATAGGCTAACAATAATATAGTTCAAATTCGCCTTTGGCGAGAATCAAACTTAAGATCTCTTACTTACATGTGAAAAAGAATATCACTAAACGGTAGTACTAAGTCGGCAGTCCAGTTATTAGTTTTGGTTGTAATTACAATCAGGTGGAACTGGCACATATGTAAAATGCTGTAATTCCTTGCAAAAAAGCAAAGCATCGAAAAAAATGGGAACAATGAGCCCTTCACCAAAAGACACATGGATCGACTCAAATCACCTTTGGCTATACTACCTATCGCGCGGCAGGTTGGCAACGAGTGTAGGTCAGCAGTCGAAATGTAGAGTAGACACATTCTAGCTTGGAGGAAAAAAATTGTGACCCTTATATAGTATACAAGCGACATGGGGGAGATATGACATGATGATTTTGATAAATCATCAGTAGGTCTATGACCAGCAGGATCCTCTCCAGATCCTTTTGGTGAGGATCTTAAGGATCCGTGAATTGTGTTCGTTCATCATACATCGTACATCGTACGGTCAGTTTTTGTCAAGTACTGTTTGTGTTTAATTTTAAATAAAAATATTAAAAATAATTTCTAACCGCCAGATGTACGATGAACGAACAAAATTAACAGATCCCGAGATCCTCACAAAGAGGATCTGGTGAGAATCTGGATTCGGTCTAGGAGGTGCCATTGCTAGGCAAAGCCGTGATATCTACGAGTGTTGTGATCAAGTCGAATACAGGGAAAGCGGCGAAATCAATCCGATGATTGGAAACGCAATCAAATTTTTTCGAGGTTTCCTGGTTGGATTGCTACTTTTGATTCTTTGGCAACTTTTCTTTCCCGTGTTCCTTTTTTGTCAAGTTATTAGTAAGTCAATGTGTTTGTTTTCTGTCAATAACAGAATTGGATGACTTAAAAAAATAGTAAATAATAAAGGAATTCACTCAGAACTTTCGTCTTA
This sequence comes from Malus sylvestris, assembly GCF_916048215.2. Lineage (NCBI taxonomy): Eukaryota > Viridiplantae > Streptophyta > Magnoliopsida > Rosales > Rosaceae > Malus > Malus sylvestris. The sequence continues at coordinate 151,035 of NC_062260.1, read as the reverse complement.
TCATCAAGACCGTTAATATCATAAATGGTTAGTAGTTGTATCAAATTCTTGAAACTTGTTCGTGGAAGGAATTTCCGTGGGGAATGCTTCCTGGCCGACAAGCACACAGCTCCCCGAGAGGTTGGCGCCGGTTGATGCTTTCTGTCGGGCTTCTGCTTTACTGGCGGGCTTGTCGGGCAAAGCCTGTCGGGCAAGGCTTGTCGGGCAAGGCTGAAAGAGAAGGACAGAGTTAACTTTGAAAGGTGCCTTTGTGGGGCCTTGAATGTAGGCGTTGAGGCTCACGATCAAGATTAACTTTAAATTGCTCAAGCGTGCCACTACCATCTTCAACATGGTAGATGTAGAACGGATGTTTTAGTTATTATTATATATATATTCGAGAAACCATGTTAGTTATTGACAGGTGCCTTTGTGGGGGCCTTAGGTGTAGGCCTTGAGGCTTCCTATAAATAACTAACTTAGTACTCAAACACATAAGGTTCCTTTTGTGAGTTATATGGGTCTTATAACCATCACACTTCTGATTACCTGAGCTCAAAGAGCAGAATGAATCCAAATAGGTGCCTTTGTGGGGCCTTGAATAGGCCTTAAGACTTCCCATCAGAACCCCTTCTATACTCAATGTTCTTGCCCGAGAAATAGGATGAATCCAAATAGGTGCCTTTGTGAGGCCTTGAATAGGCCTTGAGGCTTCCCATCAGAATTCATCTCGTACTCGAACGTTATATGGTCATCATAATATAACAGAAATAAAACCAAGTGGCAGGTCGATTACTTGCGCCCCAAGTAACTTCGGACTTCTTGTTTATCAAAGCTTGTCGTGGATGGGTTAAGTCCACATCAGGTTCTTTTTTATGCCTTGAGGCCAAGGACTTTTTAGGGTGATCAAATCTTATATGCCCGAAGGCTTAGAACTTAGATCTGACTTGAACTGTTAAGACATATTCAAATCGGATTCAAGCGCTGAGAGAGTCTTTTAATAGCCATATTACTAGAAATAACTTGGATACAACTTGAAGTATACAACATATTGCTAGGCTAATGAATGAAAAGACAAAAACAAAGGAGGTCGGGCAAGGTTTAACCTTGTCGGACAAGGCTGATCGTCTTGCAACTTTCTATCTTTGTGGGTTAATAGAAGGTTTGAAGGCTTAGAAAAGGGGTTGGCAAATGAGTTTGCAGAAACAAAAATCGATACTACAGCAGGTGTTGAACAGGGTAGCAGAGCTATTATAAAGGGTTTATCCCGAAAGGGATGAAGGCTTGGGCTGACTACAGCTTCGTTTTGAAGGAAAATCTGGCTTTGAGCAGAGTTTGTGCTTTTGTTTGTTTGTTTGAGTGTCCTTGATTCTGACTTCTCTTTCTCCTTTTATAGACACCTTGGCTTGGCCTCTTGTAGCAATAATCTTGCCCAAATGTAGTTTGAAGGATAGTGACTCATCAGCTATTTACTTGTACTGCCATTTAAAAGTACTTTTTGGGCTGATTAGCTGGCTGGTCTATACCACTTGGCCATTGGGTAGGTGAGCAAGTAGTCTTCATGGTCTGCACCTAGTCAGAAATGGGCTTCTCCTGTCTTCTAGACTTCGGCTGGGTTTTGACTGGCCTTGACTGGGCTTCTTCCTTTTAGGCTGCTCTTTGGGCCAACTTTCCCCGAGCCCAAAGTTTAAGTTTTGATCCAAACAAAACTCTTATCTAATAATTAGGAAATTAAACATTTCTTGAAAACACAATTAATAATTTCTCAAAGCAACATATATAGCACTACAACAAACAAGTTTCATCCCAGAGCATTCACATTCTTGTTTCCCATTGTTCGTTCCATGAAGAAAGACTGATTGTCGAAAAGAAGTAAATATATGTTGGAGCAATGAGTCTTTGGACTAAGTCCTGAAAAATTACATATTTGTACAATCCAATTCGGGTAATCAAGAAAGAACACAATCAAAGTTGTCTAGAGCAAATAATTTTTACTGGTACATGCATGGTTACAGAAGGGATGAGCATCAATTGACATTTGAAAACAGTTTGACAAGAAGGCAACTTAATTCAATTAATCTAATCAAGCCACCAACGGTTCCTCCATAACTGCATATCCCAAAATATTGTCAGGCATTTGCAGCTGAGTTAACGCGAGCAACGAGCAGTTAACATTGTGTTTGTCGGGTTCTTGTTGTGTGTGTGTGTGTGCGAGAGAGAGAGAGAGAGAGAGAGAGACCTTTTGTCTTAGTGGAAACTTCATCATTCGTAACCAGATCAGGTGCAACTGGTACTTTGGTTGGTACATCGGGAAGGTCCAACCTCTCATTTTCTTTAGGAGATAGCACTGAAGCAGGAGCTATAGACATATCTTGAACGGTGATCTGACAAAGGAGCGAAGTTTCACTTTTAGATTAGATGAAATTATGTGACACCAGAATAGTAAAACTAACAAGAATAAGAAACAAACAAAAGAAAATTCATGATATAATTTGACACAAGGTTAGTTTTTTAATGATTTAATTGGCAATATGAAATCTACAAGATCCAATTTCAACATACATGAAGATTCAGTGAAAGACCTCAAACATATGGACTAAAATCACAAACTCAAGCCCTCAGGTTAAGTTCTCATTAGACAACATTCATGAGTGTGTATGTGTCTAAGGACACAATGAAAAACACACCATGAATCCTTAGACGTAAAAACATCTAAGGGTTAAAAATGCTTCTGACAAAAACAATCAGCATTTCATTTTGTTGAGTTATTGAACATTAACTTGTTCCATAATGTGCAAGGTGTGTTTTTATTAGTTATTGAAAAATCACCATCCCATGACCATGTGTCCTCAGATCACCCTCCACTCATTCGCAAACTTTGCCTTCATACCAGAAGCAAACATATACTATTAAAACCAGCAAAAAAACTAAAAGGGAAAACCAAAAGGTAACCGTACAACAAAAACATAAAACTAAAAGGGAAAACCAGCAAGAACAAGAAGTTGAGAAAATTTTAAAAGAAGAAATTTCATATTTACTTATATCTAAGTTCAAAATCATAATTTGAACGGATGCCTACATAAGATTGATTGTTAAATGAAGGAGAAGGAAAGGTTAAATGAAGGTCAGAGAGGGACAAAAACCTGCCCTTTACGCTGTGCGACAAGTTCATGTTCCGAAGAAGAATATATCTTACCCCAGTTGAAAGTCCAAAGCAAGTGGGATAAGGTAGTGGCATATCTACCAATTTTCTATCCTAGAAATCTAGCAGTCAAACTGCTGGCGAAGGGATGATGAGACACCAAATTGCATTGTTCTTACAAGAACTGGATACCATGCATTGCATGAAAACAGAATTGGTAATAGCAATATTGGTAACAGGATAAATGAAGAGCACTTTGGTGCTTATTTACAAGAATAAGGGCGATGTACAAAATTGCATGAACTATAGGGGTATTAAGCTAATAAGTCATACAATGAAGCTCTGGGAGAGAGTCATTGAGCATAGATTGAGGCAAGAGACACGGGTTTCGGACAACCAATTCGGGTTCATGCCAGGGCTCTGAACCATGGAGGCAATCTATCTCTTACGAAGATTGATGGAAAGATATAGAGATAGGAAAAAGGATTTACACATGGTCTTTATAGATTTGGAAAAAGCGTATAATAGGGTCCCAAGAGACATTCTTTGGAGGATTTTAGAGAAGAAAGGAGTACGAGTAGCATATATCCAAGCTATAAAGGATATGTATAAAGGAGCAAAGACTGCCGTAAGAACTCATGAAGGACAAACCGAAAGCTTCCCCATAACTATAGGATTACATCAAGGCTCATCCTTAAGTCCTTACCTTTTTGCGTTGGTAATGGATGAGTTAACAGGACATATTCAAGATGATATTCCTTAATGTATGCTTTTCGCAAACGATATAGTGTTGATAGATGAAACTCAGGAAGGGGTAAATGCAAAGCTTAACCTTTTGAGAGAAGTGTTGGAATCTAAAGGTCTTCGCTTAAGCCGATCAAAGATAGAATATATGGAGTGCAAGTTCAGTGCAAATGGAAGCCAAAATGAGTTACGGGTGAGGATCGGAGATCAGGAAATACCAAAGAGCGACCGTTTTCGCTACCTAGGATCTATTTTGCAAAAGAACGAAGAATTAGATGGAGATCTCAACCATAGAATACAAGCTGGATGGATGAAGTGGAAGAGTGCATCCGGCGTGTTGTGTGATCGTCGTATGTCACTGAAGCTCAAGGGAAAAATTTATAGGATGGCAATAAGGCCGGCGATGCTGTATGGCACAGAATGTTGGGCAGTGAAGCATCAACATGTACACAAAATGGGTGTAGCGGAGATAAGGATGCTTCGTTGGATGTGTGGGCAAACGAGAAAGGATAAGATTAAGAATGAGGATATCCGAGGTAAAGTAGGAGTAGTCGAAATTTTAGGAAAGCTGAGAGAAAATCAGTTACGGTGGTTTGGACATGTGCAAAGAAGGCTTACTGACGCTCCGGTTAGAAGATGTGACTACGGGACAGAGGTTCAGGGCCGAAGGGGTAGAGGAAGACCTAGGAAAACTTTGGAAGAGACTCTAAGAAAAGACTTAGAGTACTTGGATCTAACGGAGGACATGACACATGACCGAGCATAATGGCGTTCTAAGATTCATATAACCGACCCCACTCAGTGACTTGAATTTTTCAAGTCTCCAACCGATAAGTTTTCCTCACTCGGGAAATTAAGGGAACATTACCTCAACCGACATGCTCCACTCACAAAGCTTCAACATACAAGCTTCAACAAAAGAAAAATTCAAAGAACTTAGTGAAGAAGGCTTTGGTGTATTTAACACAATACGTTGAAATGAAACAAAGCTTATTTATTGATATCTCTGATAAGTTACAAATATGTACATATACATGAGTCAAAATAAACAAACAAGAGGGAGCCTTCACAAAGGTTGCTTAGGAGAAGTCTCAGCAATCGGTAGAGCCCCAGAAAGAGAAGGCACCGGAGGGGGATCATTCGGAGCCTCAGTACTGGACAGAACCCTAGAAGGAGGAGGCATCAGAGGTTGATCATTTGGAGCTTCATTACGCAGTACAGCCCTAGAAGACGAAGGCAATAAATGCCTTTGGAACAAACCCACAAACTTCTGATGATCATGTAAAATCTGACCATCAGATTCCTTCATCTGGTCAAGCTTCCTCTTCATGTTTGTAGCATAGTCATGTGCGAGCCGGTGCAACTATTTATTCTCATGCTTAAGCCCTCTAATCTCCTGTTTGAGACTCATCACTTCAGCCGCCAATGATTCAACTTGGTGGGTTCGAGCAAATAGGCATTGGGCCATATTAGACACAGAACCTGCACATTGAACACTGAGAGCCAGATAATCCTTAACAACCAACTCATCAGACCGTTTGGAAAGTAGTCTGTTATCTTTGGGAGTGAGAAGGTTTCTGGCCACCACCGCAGCGGTCATATCATTCTTCATCACGGAATCCCCAACAATAAGAGGACCAGTAGAGGATAAGAAGGATGGGCGCCATATGTTGTCTGGAGAAGGCGTGGCTGCCTTTTCAACAAGGTTCAAGTCAAAACGACGGTCGGAGGGGCCAGACATTTTCAAAGGTGTTGAAGAGAGAAAAGGTCGGACAAATCAAGATCTTAGAAATGCAAGAAGGGAGCTTCTACTAGTAGAGGTTCAAGTGTGCTTTGAAACTTAATGCCAGCCTCTATAAAAATTTGCACTCGACGGAGCTTCAGAAATCGAAGAGGCGCCTACTCAGAAATCGAAAAGGCGTTTGCTTTCTCAAAAGCTGGGCTGCTCAGAGACCACGAAGGCCGATCTTATAAATCGAAGAGGCTTTTGATTTCTCAAAAGCTAGGCTGCTCAAAGACCATGAAGGCCGATTGCAGAAATCGAAGAGGCGCTTGCTTTCTCAAAAGCTGGGCTACTCAGAGACCACGAGGGCTGATCTCAGAAATCGAAGAAGCACCTGCTTTTTCAGCCTTCTCAGCACCTGTCCCATGCACACTCAACTTTGCAGAAATTATGGGCATTCTGTCGAAGATTTCTGGTGAAGTAGAAAGCACGTGAATGTTACTGTTCAATCATCCACTTTCCACACGCAATATTAGCTCACGGGTACCACAGATAACTTTGCCAAAGATCTCTGACAAAGTTTAGACACGTGAAGCTTGCAGCTCTCATTACATCGCTATGACCAAGAAGGGTACAAGAATAGCAAAGAAACAGCACTAACAAAGTTTAGACACATAAATTTTGAAGGTCTAGATACCATATTATTACCCACTAGGGTAAAGGAACAGGACCATTGCTGGATAATTGGAAAGTCCCTGTGTGTCAACCTCTGTGCTTCGTGGCAAGGTAGACTAGCAAACAGGCCCAACCTTTACTCACATTCGAGAAAACACTCCTAACAAGATTGCTTGCTTCAAGATCGAAGAAGCACCGCCCTCCGAATCTCGAGAGCCAGACTCTTAACATGATTACTTTCTAAAAAATCGAAGAGACACTGCTCTCTGAATCTCGAGAGCCAAACTCCTAGCAGGATTGCTTTCTCAAAAATCGAAGAGGCATCGTTCTCTGAATCTCAAGAGATAGATCCCCGACAGGATTGCTTGTTTGAAAACCGAAGAGGCACCGCTTTCTCAACTTCGAGAGCTAGATCTCTTTGGATAAAGTTTGTCTGTAATCTTCACACTGCTTTCTCAACTTCGAGAGCCAGATCTCCTTGGATAAAGCTTGTCTGTAATCTTCACACGCAACATCAGCTTTCCAGATATCACAGACCACTTTTTCAAAGTGCTCTGATAGAGTTAAAACACGTGAAGCTGGCAGCTCCCACTACCGTGCTATGACCAAGCAGGGTAAAGGAATAGTATTACTACTTATTGTTAGGGAGACTCCTATATATGTCGACCTCCATCCTCAACGAATAGGTAGACCTGCAAAAATGCTCAACCCTTCCTCATATTTGAGAGGGCACTCCCAACGAAGCCTCTCGAAATACTCAGCTTTCTTTCCCCCCGAGAATACCTCTACAAACAAGCTACATCAGAGAAAGAATATCTCATATCATCAGGGTTAAAAGCAAGAGTATCCCATATCATGCTTTTTCCCTGTCTTTTCCTTTGGCCTTGTTCTTACCTGCAGGACAAGGAGAAAGAGAGCAATCAGTCAGCATTTGGAATCAAGCTTCCAGTCAGGAATTGACTACCTGGAACCCCTTACCTGATTACTTACCTGGCATTGCTCTCGAGTACTCATCTTCAACATCTTATGCTTCCAGAGAAGATACCACATCTGCCTGAGGAACAGATAGGGCAAGTGAGAAGGATACAAGGAAGCATGTGGAGACAAGCGTAACAGAACATGTGCCGATACATCCACTACTTTGTCAACAACAAAAGTATCCCATATCAGCAGGGTCGAACGTACTCTAGATTTGATGGACTTGTTTTGACCCTCAAATTATTCAGTCGGCCTTATACTCTGGAGGAAACCAGAAAACCTTCCAGCCCAGTTCAAGAATAAGTCTGTGGAAAGTTACTTCTTCAAAAGAAAAAGTATCTCATATCACCTCTTCTCCTTTTCTTCTTTTTATCCTTCATGCTGCCTGCAAGATAGGGAGAATGAGAACAATCAGCCGAAACTCGAAATCAAACTTCTGATCTGGGACTGATTGCTTGGAGCTCTAATTGCTTACCTTGTCTGTCACCTCTTTTAGCAGATCCCCTAGCTCGGCGACTTGGGGGACTCTTACTACATGGTTTGTATCGAGTTTGACCAAACCTAAAACTACAAGTAAGCTTCAAGTGAAATTGATACATTACCTTATGCATCTCTACCAGTTAAAGATACCACCCCTGGATGGAGGAAGAGTACTTCTAGAGAAGATGCCACATCTACCTATGAGACATATAAGGCAAGTGAAGACGATACCACACTTCGGTACTTAGAAGTTTCGTGATTACGAGATCATTCTCCTACAATATTTTCTAATGTCATTTGTACTAAATCATTCACTTGTACTCACTAAAGGAGAACTTGAACCTATGTACTGTGTAAACCCTTCACAATTAATGAGAACTCCTCTACTATATGGACATAGCCAATCTGGGTGAACCAAGTACATCTTGTGTTTGCTTTCCTGTTTCTATCCATTTATATACTTATCCACACTAATGACCGGAGCAATCTAGCGAAAATCACAAACTTAATACTTTTTGTTGTCCCAAAGTCCTCACTGCTTTTGTGCATCAACAATCCATAAGTCCTTACCTTTTTGCGTTGGTAATGGATGAGTTAACATGACATATTCAAGATGATATTCCTTGGTGTATGCTTTTCGCAAACGATATAGTGTTGATAGATGAAACTCAGGAATGAGTAAATGTGAAGCTTAACCTTTGGAGAGAAGTGTTGGAATCTAAAGGTCTTCGCCTAAGCCGATCAAAGACAGAATATATGGAGTGAAAGTTCAGTGCAAACGGAGGCCAAAATGAGTTAGGGGTATTGATCGGAGATCAGGAAATACCAAAGCGACCGTTTTCGCTACCTAGGATCTATCTTGCAAAAGAATGGAGAATTTGATGGAGATCTCAACCATAGAATACAAGCTGGATGGATGAAGTGGAAGAGTGCATCTGGCGTGTTGTGTATCCATCGTAGGCCACTGAAGCTCAAGAGAAAATTTTATAGGACGACAATAAGGTCGGTGATGCTGTATGACACATAATGTTGGGCGGTGAAGCATCAACATGTAGGTGTAGCGGAGATGAGGATGCTTCGTTGGATGTGTGGGCACACGAGAAAGGATAAGATTAGGAACGAGGATATCCGAGGTAAAGTAGGAGTAGCCGAAATTGAAGGAAAAATGAGAGAAAATCGGTTACGGTGGTTTGGACATGTGCAAAGAAGGCCTACTAACGCTCCGGTTCGAAGATGTGACTACAGGACAGAGGTTCAAGGCCGAAGGAGTCGAGGAAGACCTAGGAAAACTTTGGAAAAGACCCTAAGAAAAGACTTAGAGTACTTAGATCTAACGGAGGACATGACATAAAACCGAGCACAATAGCGTTCTAGGATTCATATAGCTGACCCCACTTAGTTGTTGTTGTTGTTGTTGTAGAGAGCAGTAATGCATTGTATGTTAATCACTAAATAAAGAATTGAAACAGGAACAAATTTGCTTTATAAAAAATACCCAGATGGGAAAAAATGACAATCAGGAAGCAAAACAATCATTAGCGTTTGTGGACCTATTTTTAGAATAGAAATATCATACTTGAGCTTCCAAATTCTCTAATTCTGCTAAAATATCCTCTTCGTCTTTAGCGGATAATTTCTCCCCCAAGATTGCATTAATTTCCTAACAAAATCATGAGCGAAATGGTAGAATTTATTAAAAAGGAAAAACCGAGGAGAAGATGATAAGCAAAGAAGAAGATAAGGTTTAGATGTTAACTAATCATTGTTTACAATGACGAGAATAACATACAGGAATACACACAAATGATGTGAAAAACAAAGACATAATTTTTTACGAGATCATAGCATAAATAGTTATATTGGGTATCTAGTGTCAAACAAGAGGGATGGGTGGGGGTTGAAAAGTAAACTTGTTAATAGGAAAATAACCTGTATAAACCTTACAAGATCGCCAATCTTTACAAACTCAACTCAGAGGCAAACATTTTCTCGCACTTGATTTATAATAAAAACAACAACAGAATTCCAAGCACTTACGCTCCTCCATTTACCATAAGAAAAAAGATGGTAGGCTCTCAAATATTAATAAATGAGGGAGGGAGATGGGAAGAGGGAGGGCCATGCACAGAACGAGCATCAGAAATGTGACAATAAAAACTCTTCCCAAATCACCAGAAAGTGTTTTGATATAGATCCTCATTCTAAGAATGCAACCCAAAAAAACTCAGATGAAATACTAGATAAATAAAAACAAAAAATGAAAGAGAAGAAATGAAGCTCACATCTTGGTAAGCTTTAGCTTCATCGGTATCATCCATCAGCTTTTGCACATCGTCGAGATTGATCTCACTTTGTAAGGCTTTAATCGCATTATTACCAGCCTTCAAACTCTCGAATACCGCTTTCTGCTTGCTTGTGAGTTCGATGTCTTGCAACTGAACCAAAACATTTACTCGAGGAGTGTGAACATGTTATTTGCTTGTTAAAGTAGACCAAGTTGTAAAGGAAATGGAAAGAAAGAAAATGGACAAGTAAGGTAGGGTTGTGCAATTATAGACTTGTTGCTCAACATTAATAACCCAGGTATCAACTTGCTTCAATAATTCTTCTTGTGCCTTCTTCTTCTTTAATGCTAACAAAGCTCTTTCCAACACCAAATGACTTGAGACTAGTCATACTCACGCTTGAGTCGACATAACACATACTAACCTTAGCGGATTGTCAATGCCCAAGTGGCAATCCTATGGCTAGGAACGTTTTAGGAATGAACATAAGAGAAAGGTCTCGTTAATCTAACTTACTTAAATCATTTGTCTCTTAGATCAAATACATTCTTTGGATTCCCTTATTGCTTAAACACATGATACAATAAATAGTGATTAACAATAAGCTTTGCCCTTCATTAAACATATAAAAGTTTAATACAATAAGTATTCCAAAAGCTATTACATCAAATGATTGGCTTTGTCGGCATACTTCCAATAATCTCCCACTTGCACTCAAAGCCATCCTCCCATGTATCTAATACCCATCCTTTCCATATGGCGGTCAAGTTGGATTTGAGACATTGGCTTCGTTAGTGGATCTGCTACGTTATCGGCTGAGGCAACTTTGAGGATGTTGATTTTCCCCTCGGCAGCATATCTTCTAATGATATTAAAGCGCCTGTCAAAATGCTTGTTCTTTTGATGTGCCCTGGGTTCCTTGGTTTGAGCTATCGCCCCACTTTATCACAATACAAAGTTACTAGTGATGTAATGGTTGGAACCACTCCAAGTTCAGTAATGAACTTCTTCATCCAGAACGCTTCTTTGCCGGCTTCAGCTGCAATGACATATTCAGCCTCTGTCGTGGAATCAGCAATTACATTTTGTTTCTTGCTTTTCCAACTGACAGCCCCACCATTTAGAGTGAATACATATCCAGAGTTGGAACTTCTATCATCGACGTCAGATTGGAAATCTGCGTCTGTATAGGCTTCCACTCGCAACTCTGTCGCTCCTCCATAAACGAGGAACATGTCCTTAGTTCTTCTTAAGTACTTAAGGACCGTCTTGACAGCTGTCTAGTGTTTTGATCCTGGGTTAGATTGATATCGACTAGTAATGCTCACAGCTATTGCGATATAAGGCTTGTGCATATCATGGCATACATGAGACTTCCTTTCGCAGAAGCTTAAGGAATAGCTTTCATTTTCCGTATCTCTTCAGGAGTCTTAGGTTCCATGGACTTAGAAAGGTGAATTCCATGTCTCACAGGAAGAAAACCTTTCTTAGATTGTTCCATCTGGAACCTACTTAGCACCTTATCAATGTACATAGATTGGGATAATCCAATTAATTTTCTTGATCTATCACGATAGAGCTTTATCCCAAGTGCATAAGATGCATCTCCTAAATCTTTCATGTGGAAGGTTTTGGACAACCACACTTTTACAGAAGAAAGTACTGCAGTGTCATTCCTGAATAGTAATATGTCATCTACATATAACACTAGGAATACAACTGCATCCCTAACGACCTTTTGATAAACACAATTGTCGTCTTCGTTTTGAGTAAAACCAAACGATTTGATTTCAGTATCAAAACGAATGTTCCAGCTCCTGGAGGCTTGCTTAAGTCCATAAATGGACATCTGAAGCTTGCATACCTTAGTGTTTTCAGACTTGGACATGAAACCTTCGAGTTGAGTCATATAAAGCTCTTCCTCTAGGTAGCCATTCAGAAAGGCCGTCTTCACGTCCATTTGCCAAATCTCATAATCATGGTACGCAGCTATAACAAGCAAAATTTGAATGGACTTAATCATGGCTACAGGAGAAAACGTTTCTTCATAGTCAATCCATTCTATTTGCCTGTAACCCTTGGCTACTAGTCTAGCCTTATAAGTCTCCACGTTCCCATCAACGCCTATCTTCCTCTTGAAGACCCATTTGTTTCCAACATGTACTATACCTTCTGAAGGGTCTACAAGAGTCCAGACCTGATTTTGATACATGGAATCCATCTCGGATTTCATGGCCTCTTGACATCTCTTTGAATCAATGTCGGACATTACTTCAGTGTAGTCCCTAGGGTCCTCCTTTGTGTCATTGCCACCTAGAACGTGCAATTCCGCAAAGTCATTATTTAAGCCATACCTCTTAGGTGGCTTGCTAACCTGTTCAGATCTACGTGGAGCTAGGGGTTCGGGAACAGGGTTGTCAACTTGTTGAGTGCTTGTTTGTGGTTCATCATTAATCTCATTAATTTCCATCTCTTTGCGTATAGTTCCTTTGAGAACAAATTCGTCCTCTAGAAACTTAGCAGTTCTGGCGACAAAGACTTTCTGGTCGTCAGGTCGTCAGGTTGGTAGAACTCATATCCCATAGTTTCTCTAGGATATCCCACAAAATAGCGTCTTACTGATCTCGCTTCAAGCTTAGTAGCTTCAAGCTTCTTGACATATGCTTCACAACCCCAAATCTTAATGTGATTAAGACTTGGCTTTCTTCCATGCCATATCTCATAGGGCGTTTGTGAAACTGACTTGGAAGGTACTCTGTTAAGCAAGTAAGTTGCTGTATATAGAGCGTATCCCCAGAATGCTACAGGTAGATTGGCAGAACTCATCATAGAACGAACCATGTTCATCAAGGTTCGATTTCTCCTTTCAGAAACTCCATTAAGTTGTGGAGTTCCCGGTGGAGTCCACTGTGATACTATTCCACATTCTTTGAGATAATCTAGGAACTCATTACTCAGATATTCACCCCCTCAATCCGATCTTAGGGTCTTTATCTGTTTCCCAGTTTGCTTCTCAACTTCATTCTTGAATTGTTTGAACCTTTCAAAGGATTCTGACTTGTACTTCATAAGATACACATAGCCAAACCGAGAGTGATCGTTGGTGAATGTGATATAGTAGGAGAAGCCTCCTCTCGATGTAGTAGACATAGGTCCATATACGTCAGTGTGGATTAACCCTAGAATTTCAGTGGCACGCTTTCCTTTTCCAATAAATGGAGATTTGGTCATCTTCCCTTTCAAGCAACATTCACAAGTACCCATCTGGTCATTACCTAATGGGCGGAAATATCCATCTTTCGACATCTTGCGAATCTTATCAAGGTTCACATGTCCAAGTTTAAGATGCCACATCCTTTCTTGGTTAACTTCTTCTCTAGCCCTTTTGGGTTTTGAGGTATTCCCGCTTTCAATACAGTGCATCCCACTATTCGTCTCTAGGTGAAAAAGTCCCTCTATCATATTACCATGAGAGATAATACGACCGTTCAAGTATAAAGTGCAACTCCTTTTGTCAAACAATACTGAGTGCCCATCTCATAAAAGCTTAGAGATAGAAATCAAATTCTTTATACATGAAGGAAAATATAAACAATTTTTAAGTTCCAGGACTTCCCCAGAGGGTAGTTTAAGCATGTAGGTGCCTATTGCTTTTGCAGAGATTTTAGTGCCGTTCCCAACTCGCACAACCATCTCCCCATTGTGCAGTGACCTGCTCCCTGCTAGTCCCTGCATCGTATTACAGATATGTTGACTAGCGCCTGAATCAAATATCCAGGAATTGGAGCTCACTGTAAAAGCACTCTCTATGAGGGAAATAGTCTCTTCAAAAGTTCGTGTCATAAGGCTCGCAATGCGCACCCTGTATTTCTTCTTCCAACGTTCATCCTTTCCACAATGCAAGCATGTTCCTTTGGATTTCTTTGCCTTCTTCTTATGCAACCTTTTCCTTGTGACTGCATTCTCACTCCCACTGTCCTTTTTGAAACCTTGTTCAAACTTACAGCACATGTCAATCATCTCGGTAAAAGTATGATCGAATCTATTCACTTTATAGTTTACAATAAACTTAGTGAAATCATTCGAGAGAGATGCAAGGAAAAAATCTTGGGCCATTTTCCCATCGATGGAAGTTCCTAAACTCGCAAGATCTTTAAAGATCCTTTCCATCTTTTGTCCATGTTTATGGACCGATGTCCCCTTTGCCATTTTGGCATTCAATAGACTACAAACATTTGAGAATCGTACATTACTGGTCTCAATGTCATGCATGTTATGCAAACTTTCAACCATGGCACAAGAAGTGTCCATGTGCTTATGTAGCTTCATAAGCTCTTCACTAAGTGAAGTGAGGATTAAGCATTTGGCTTGTAAGTCATCCTCATAGTGTCTAACATAATTTTGACACTCCTCATTTGAAGCTAGTTTCATAGGAGGTACATGAGGAGGGGATTGCTTAAGCACATACAATATGTCTTTCACCTTTGAGACATTCTCAATGTGGCGATACCAAGCAAGGAAACGTTGGCCCCTAAGGCCCCTTTTGTCAAGTATAAAGGTGGGTATTATTTTAGGCATGTCGTTAACTACATAACATAACAGAAATCGTATTAGATTGTTTGTTTTAAAACTACTTGATTGGGTCTTAAATCAAATAGTACCACCCACTATTTTTGGCAAATTCCACATCCCTCAATGGAATTCGAGAGTTATTTTGAACTCTAAGCGGGGTATGGGAGACTCACCATTACCAAGCCCACCTCACGATGATATGATGTTGGTTAGCAAAAATAATGATGAGAAAATAACGCTTTATTCATTTACAACTTTTGTAATTACCCATCTAGTTTGGCCTCTAGAGAATGTTACCTCACGATGATACAATGTCGGCACCATTGCACTTAGTTAAGTTATTCCCACCATGCTTAGTTCGTGTAGGGGTTCATGAATAGCCTCACGATGATACGATGTCGGCCATCCTCGTTGCGTACACTCACTTCATCATATGTTTATGGACTCCTCCTCGATGTAAGCACATACTTTGAACTTCCCCATGATAGGGTGAAGCCGGTGTAGGAGTCACAAACGATTGCAGCCCACCACGGTGGAAGGCCTACGAAGAGATGTTCAAAACATCTCTCGCTTATCAACTTAATATTCGTTTTGTTAAGGGAGTAGTGTTGGGCTACATCAAATTTATTTTAATCTCATTAAAAGAACTTGGGCCTATCACAACCATTGGTCCAAGTTATTATGAATTAGTAGTTTATAATACTCCCACTATTTCGATGAAATAAGCCAGACTATATGGAACTACTAACGAATGCTTTGCATCCTCATATGGACTATATAGTCATATTAGGTTTTAGGATGATTATGAACCGTTTCATTTGATCCAACACGAGCCTTGTATTGGACCTTGGGTTTAAGGTAGATAGTTGTTGATTTTATTTACGCGTTTAATCTAATTAAACCGTTATTTCCTATTGGGCGTTGGACCCAACTATTCCAATTTGCATACATTTAAACAAAAAGGAATACAAGAAATAAAAAGAAGGGTTTATGCCCTTTTACAACACATTTGATGGACTTATTTCCATTTACAACAAATTAGAACTAATCAAATTACATTCAAATCTAATCTACTTAACCCAAACATTCATAATGTAAAGCGGCCAATCACATAGCTCAATTATCGAGGCCTTTGGTTCATAATCACCCTTTTCTTAATCAATCACATTAACTAAGAAAGCAACTTAAACAATTGGTTTTCGGATTCATAGAATTGATTTAAATGGAACTAAACAAAATGAAAATCCAATTCTCATTTAAAGAGACAAAACCATTTTGTTCTCATTTTATTTGGGCCAAAAACAATGACCACAACTTTTGGGCCATTTTGCAAAAACAAAAAAAAAACTTTTGGGGTCACTTTGTAAAAACACAAAAGTCCACAATTTCATGTAATTACAACTAGAACCCAAAAGTTTCAACAATTGCTAAAACTTCATTAAAGGAACAAAACAATTTGTCCTTTAGTGATTTTGGACCTTTACGTAAAAATACGTAAACTTTTGGGCCAAAATGCAAATACACAAAAGTATCAAAACTTTATATAATTGCACAAAAGGCCAAAAAATACCCTATTCTATAGGGTGGCCGGCTTTTAGTGAAGAAGTGAAAAATTTTCTAAAAAGTTTTTGCAAGTTGATTTGTTAGATGAGATAAAGGTGATTTGGATGGGTTGTAAGATAAAGTTTTGTCAAACATTGAAAATTTTTTGTCTAACATTAAAGGCATTAAACATCCTTCACCTATAACCATCACCCATGAAAAATAAACCAAAACTTTATGAAAAACATTAAACTTTTGAATCTAAAAATCAAAACTTTTTGTTCTTGACAAGAACTTCAAGAACATTGAAGAACACTCATGAAAACTCATAATAGCTCCATGAATGTTTTTCACTCAATAAAACTCAAATTTTCACTACTCAAAAGAGGGCTAACATCCTAGGGTACTTAGGGGTTCCAAAAGTCACTTTAAAACCTTTTTAACAAGACAAACATGAACCCAAAAAACCACCCTTTGGATTTGGCCGAATTTCCCCACATATATGGCACCAAATTTTAGTTCCAATATTCATGCTTCAATGAACTACATCTACAACATTTGAGATGCAAAATTTTCAAGCAAAATTTATTCAAAAGCAAGAACAGAGCTTGTAACATTTACAACACTTAAATCATAAACCATGAAAAATCACAAAACCCAAAAGGATTCACCATAAACTAGGCCTAGGCTCTGATACCACTTGAAGGAAAAATTTTGTCTTAGCTAAGAACATGTGAGAATATTTGAATACATATACAAACTATTAACACATTAAAGTAGGCGTGCATTAAAAAACGATTCATAAAACCCATGACTTTCAAAGCCTAGTGAATGGTGAACCAATAAACTCTTTAACAACATTAAAGAGAATAAAGGATTTAGAGATTCATTACCCTTGAAGCTCATCCTTGATTACACAAGGGATTCACCCAAGTGGACGGCCTTCAAGTCACCTCCTTGCTCCTTGGATCTTCCTTGTGATTTTCTTCCTTTTAGTGCTCCTTTGCTTCTTTGAGGATTTGAGGATATGTTCTCCAAAACACCAAAAGCTTGATGTCTCTAAGTCTCTTCACCAAGGATATATTGTGAAGAAGAAATGGATGACTTAGAGAAGAATAGATTGCTAGCTAAAACTTCTCTAAGTGGCCGGCCTCTATAGAGAAAAAGAGAGCAAATGTTTCACCTCTTTTCATCAAGAAAACCCTAAATGAAAATAAAGCTATAAAGTTGAATTTATACTTCATCACATGTGAGTGGCAAACTTGTAATTAATCCAAGTTTGCATCCACTCACCCTATGGCCAGCCATGTTGATGTTATTGGGCTAATTGCCCATTTTGTTTTAGTTATCATACAACTTAAACATAATGGGCCTTGTGGACCAAAACGCTTTTGGGCCCCGAAGCCCAAAACCAACTTAAAAGCCCAATACAAACATTTCGTATAATTAATTAACTAATTAATTAACTTTGACCATTCTTCAATTAAACCATTTAATTGCATATCCATTTCATTTAATATCTTCACTTTCATCCTTACTCGGTGTACGATCCATTAGGTTCCATTTAGCGAGGTAGTGGGCGATTGTTACTCTTAACCATCGATTGTGAATTGAAACCACATTTCAATTCTCCCTTAAAATTAGTGTTTGCTAATCATTAGGGCTTCCACAAACCATGAGTGACACCTAGCAGCATGTCATGGTTACCCAAGCTAAGTAGAATTGGTTGGAGAACCTATCCAGTTACAACTACAATGCAATACGGTCCTTCTCTAATACAATACTCTTAATCACATTGTTTAAGTGATAGTTTGTTTCATGTCTACTATCCAATGTGATACTTCTCCATATGATTCTATTGAATAAGATTTGGAACAAACTTCCTAAGTCATATTCATATGCTTTGGCCAAAGACTCTCGAATCATATCTTAGAGTATTCTCCTTCCACCATGGAAGGTTAGAGATCTCTTGTTGTGCATTCATATGCCTACATGACTAGATAGCTTGACCCCAACAATGCCGTGGACACTCCAATGGAATGCCTTTGACATGATGAAAGGTCAATGACCTAACCATTAGACATCTATGATGCCTCAGGTCAAAGAACTACTTTGCATATTGCAACTATCGAGTTCTTACATGACATGTATGTTCGAACTCTCTTTTCATCGTAGTTCAGTGTACTCGATTACTCTTTCGAGCACCTATGTGTTTGTCTTAGTGTCCAACACCAAATGACTTGAGACTAGTCATACTCACGCTTGAGTCGACATAACACATACTAACCTTAGCGGATTGTCAATGCCTAATTGGCAATCCTTTGGTTAGGAACGTTTTAGGAATGAACATAAGAGAAAGGTCTCGTTAATCTAACTTACTTAAATCATTTGTCTCTTAGATCAAATACATTCCTTGGATTCCCTTATTGCTTAAACACATGATACAATAAATAGTGATTAACACTAAGCTTTGCCCTTCATTAAACATATAAAAGTTTAATACAATAAGTTTTCCAAAAGCTATTACATCAAATGATTGGCTTTGTGGGCATACTTCCAACACCTTGGTCGGCGCGTGAGGGCGCGTGAGAGTTCCAAAATTTTTTCTAAAAATTTGGTGATGATCCTGAGGTTGAGTTGATCGCGTTGGTATATTCAGATACCAAAATTGAGCAATGTATGAGAAATTATTAGCTAGTTTTGCCTATGTGCTTTAAATAACGTTTTTATAGTTGTTTCGCATATAGGTGAGACCTATCCCGAGGACGAGCGCATTCAAGGGTGTCACGGGGGTTACGACCCTTCGACATACCAGTGAGTGGGCAGTTATTTTCTGTATATACCTATATATGGTGTGAAAATTATGTTGACACTCAAATTAAACCCTCTTTTTATCAATTGTAGCAATGTATGTAAGTAGGGATCGTTCTAGACCGGGGATTAGGAGGGATTGCAAAATCACTTGGACAGGACTCAAAAACGTAAAAACAAGTTTTAAACACTAAAATAGACTCAAAGAATGCAAAACTAAACTTTAAAACACCAAAACAAACCAAAAGACTCAAAACAGCACCAAAACACTCAAAACTGCCTTAAAAACACAATCTGGGCAGTTTTGGACACTAAGCACCAAATTGGACGAATTTGGGTTTTAACTTGAATCAAAACACTTAAAAACACAAAGTAAAACACTTACTAACTAATTTGACACTTTAAAACAAAGGGGGATTGGTTTTGGACGAATTTAAAAACAAAACAAACTTTGTAAATTAGAACAGATTGAAAGAACGAATTTGATTTAAATGGGTGAATGGAAGGCTAGCTAAGGGGTTCATCTCCACACATGTTATACTTGCATACGAAACGATTTCCAATTGCTTTTCAATAAACCATGAATTCTCAATACCCCAAGTTAATTAGGTCCGCTTAAATTAACCTTCAGATTTTCCTAACGTTATTGAATTGGATGATTGCATACGACAACCCAAAACATTCCCCACAAGTCCCCTACATGATTGCATAATAGAGATACAAGCAAGAATCATTAAGTTCTATGAAAACCATAAGCATTGACGAAGCACTTGTTACTATGATTGCATGAAACTTATCCCAAGAATTTACTTAACGCGATTGAGATCATCAACCTTTACTACTTGTGAATATAATTCCATAACGATTAGGTGAAATTTCCTTATATCCTAGCATTCAATTTATGCATGATAATTAAGCGTGCACTCTCAACCAACACACACAAATCAATGTAATCCACATAGATAAGTAAATTGAATTCACAACTTATGAAACGCAATTAGAAGTAATCAAATCATAACGCAAGCATAAACATGTATTTCGAATCCCCCCTAGCCAAGGGGGGGTTTAGTTCCTCATATGCACAAAACAAAGAGAATTGAATTTAAACATTGAAATCAAAGGAAAAGAAACACCTAGAAATTCCAGCAGCTTCAACTTGAATTTCATGAACTCCCAAGCATTCTTCTCATCCTCCTTGGTGCGGCAAAGGACTTAGGGACAGGTTTAGGGCCTTATGGATGGTGTAGAACGATTATGGATGGATGTATGAGTGTTTAGGGAGGAAGGATGGTGCGGCAAAGGTGTAGAATGGTGTAGGGAGGCTGCTGCAAGAGTGGAGAGCAGTTTGGACGAATTTCTGGAGTTGTTTGTGAATTGTGGTGAGTTGTGTTCTGATTTAGGGGTTAATAGGAGTATATATAGGCACTTAAAACCCTAGGGTAATCAGATATGGACTTGGATAACCCAAATCCACAAGGAAATAGGTCTAACAGTCAGATTTTGCAAGGGAAAAGGGGTCCTAGGTGCGGCTGGATAGGAATAAGGTGGATAAGGCTTCTAGATGGCCTTGCAAGGCAAGGAAATCAGGTTTCTAGAAGGGATAGGTGCGGCACTTAAAGGATAGGGCAGATTAGGGCTTCTAGAAACCCTCTAATGCAAGGAAAACTCACGGCAAGGATGGATAAGGTTTCTAGAACAAGGATAAGGTATCTTAAATGGATAAGGACTCCTCATTGCATTTGGAAACTTTGCCTATTAGGATTAGGAAACCTTGTCTTTGTCATTCCTTCTTCATTCTGGATTCCTTCTCCTTCTTGGACTTGGAAATCTTCTTTGTAGCTACAACTTGATGCCATTTGGATTTAACTTTCCTACTTCAAGTAGGAAACCTTGTTTGAGTAGGAATCTTCATCCTCAAGGAATCCTAATTCAACTAGGAAACCCATTTTGACTAGGAATCCTAATTCAACTAGGATTCCATCTTCACTTAGGCGCTTTCCTACTTCGACTAGGAAACCTTGTTCAAGTAGGAAAAATCATCTTCAAATCTTCAATTTCGTCCATCCTCTTGGCTCCAAGCATATGACATCCATTCCAAGCTCAACTTTGCTCCAAAAAGCTCCAAAATGCATCCTTTTGCATACTTTGCCCTTAGAACCTGAAAACACATAAAACTAGCTTAAAAGACTACTTAACTAAGGAAAAACACTATAAATGCACAAGAACGAGCTAAACTAAGGCGCATAAATATGCTCCTATCAAATTCCCCCACACTTAGCTTTTGCTAGTCTGATAGGAGCATATTTATGCGCCTTAGTTAGTTAGTTCTTATGCATTTATGTTGTGTTTTCTTAGTTAAGTTAGTCTTTTAAGCTATTTTCATATGTTTTCAGGTTTTAGAGACAAAGTGAGCAAAAGGAAGCAATTTGGAGCAATTTGGAGCAAAATTGGGCTAGAATGGAGTTCATGCACATGAAGCACAAGGGATGGACGAATTTGAGGAATTGATGAAGCTAGGAAGGTGTTTCAAAGTTGAAGAATTGAATATACAAAGTTTCCTAGTTGAAGTAGGAAAGGGCTTAAACGAAGGATTCCTAAATGAAGAAGGATTCCTAATCAATGTAGGAGTCCTAATTGAAGATGGATTCCTAGACGAATGAAGTTTCCTACTCAAGCAAGTATTCCTACATGAAGAAGAAGAATTAAAGCCAAAGAATCAACTCAAGAGAAGGATCTTATCCAAAACCTCATCCATAACCTTATCTTAGCTTATCTTATCCAAACAAACCTTATCCTATCTTATCTTATCCTAATCCTAAATTATCCACATTCCAGCCACTTAGGAGGGTTTCTAACTAGATTAGGATGCTTAAAATGGGATTTCTAGAAGACCTAATCCTTTCCTACAAAGGTGCCACACCTTATCCCTTGTTTTTCTAGAAATCAGCCACAAAATAACCTTTCTAGAAGGCCTTATCCCTTGTCCTACAAAAGTGACGCCCCAAACCTTTCTAGGACTCCTAGAAACCTGATTATTCCTTTCCCCCTTGGTTTCTAAAAGCCTTAGCCTTTTCCTTCAAGGATTGTGTGTTATTATCCTATACAAATTAGGCCTTTAAATCCTTTTCCTTTGCTACATAGGGGCTGCGAATTTCAGCCTATAAATACCATCTTTTGCTGCACCATTTAGTCACCATCCTCTACCATATTTTCACTACACCATTCACCCAAATATACCTCTTGTGCCGTGAGTTTGCAAAGGAGAAGAAGGAAGAACTCTTGGAGCCGTGCATGCCATTCAAGGAGCTTGGATTGTGGAGCGTTTCTAGGTGTTTTCTATCTTTGTTTTAATGTTTAAATTTATTTATCTTTGTTTATTTGCGAGTATGAGGAACTAAACCCCCTTGGCTAGGGGGGGATTCGAAACCATGTTTATGCTTGCTATATGATTTGATTACTTCTAATTGCGTTTCATAAGTTGTGAGTTCAATTTGCTTATCTATGTGAATTAAAACTTATTCTTGTATGTTGATTGAGGGTCGACACTTAGTTTGCATGCATGAATTTGATGCTAGGATATAAGGGAATTTCACCTAATCGTTATGAACTTATATTCACAAGTAGTAAAGGTTGTTGATCACAATCGTGTTAAGTAAATTCTTGGCATAAGTTTCATGCAATCATAGTAACAAGTGCTTCGTCAATGCTTATGGTTTTCATAGAACTTAATGATTCTTGCTTGTATCTCTATTATGCAATCATGTAGGGGACTTGTGGGGAATGCTTTGGGTTGTCGTATGCAATTCATCCAATTCAATAACTTAAGGAAAATCTGAGGGTTAATTTAAGCGGACCTAATTAACTTGGGGCGTTGAGAATTCATGGTTTATTGAAAAGCAATTGGAAATCGTTTTATATGCAAGTGTGACATGTGTGGAGATGAACCCCTTAGCTAGCCTTCCATCCATTCAAATCTTCCAAATTCGTTTTAAAATCTGTTTTAGTTTACAAAGTTTTGTTTTGTTTTTAAATTCGTCCAAAATCAATCCCCCTTTTCTTTGTTGAGTCATACTAGTTAGAAATCAATTTAGTTTGTGTTTTTAAGTGTCTTGAGTCAAGTTATAATCAATTTTCGTCCAAATTCTTCCTGAGTGTCAGAAACTGCCCAGAAAGTGTTTTAAGGCAGTTTTGAGTGTTTGTTTGCTGTTTTGAGTCTTTTTGTTTGTTTTGGTGTTTTAAAGTTTAGTTTTGCATTCTTTGAGTCTAGTTTAGTGTTTTAAACTTGTTTTTACGTATTTGAGTCAGTTTTCAAGTGATTTAGCAATCCCTCCTAATCCCCGGCCTAGAACGATCCCTACTTACATACTTACTACAATCGATAAAAAGAGGGTTAATTTGTGTGTCAACATAATTTTCACATCATAGTCCTCGAGCAAAACAAAACGAAACAAAGTAAATAAAACAAAGCAAAACAAGTAAAACTCGACCTAAACCTTCCAACAATCGCCTCAGGGATTTCCAATGCACATGACATGTTAAAAATCATCATTCCCACAGATTTTAGCCATCTTTACACTTAAGCATATACTTAATCATAATCACTACTCATTAGTTCACAAATAACCAATTAAAACATGATTTTGAATGTAGTAACATGCCTTAGAGAATCCCTCAATTCCTTACTAGATATGCACTCTATTTTCACTCAGATTTTCTAACTTCACACCCTACCCTAGTTATATGTGAGAAGATTGATGTAAAAATAAAAACGAATGCTCACATATATGTATGACAAAGAAAGCACTTTACGGAGTTATTAAGCATGTTTATAAATATGATCTCATGAATGGAATGCCACTACTTAGATGCGAGAACCAATGACACCATATGCTCAAACCAAATTCAAACTCCACAAATTGAAATACACAACACTCAAGATTAAAGTTAAGGGTTGTAACGGGGCTCAAGGTATTGGCTAACAAAAACGGATATGGAAAACAAACGTTCTTTAAAACAATAGTAAGCAAAGTATGGAAATCGAAACTTAGAATTCACTTTAGCATGCCGAAATCAAATTCAAAACAGAGTGGAAGACTCAAACAATCAATTAGGGCCGAATGCAACTCTTTGGACCCTTTCTTCAACAAACAACACTTTGGAACTCTTTTTCACATGCATTTCAACTATTTTGCATGTTTTTCACAACTTTTCTTTTTTTCTTTCTATTTTTCACGAATTTTTTTTCTTTCTTTTCTTTTTTTCTTTTTCTTTTCTTCTTCTTCTTTTGCCGTGCCTCATTCAAGACTTTGGCACATCCCCATATCACTCATCCTTCCCCCACACTTATTTCCCGCACACATTGATCAAAAGGAATTCATCTTTGTGTTATGCTTTACTATGTTTTAAGAACAAGGGTGTGGATGGTCCTAATCTAGGCTAGGTGAGGATAATGTGGTTAACAAAGAAAATAGGCTAAACAAGTCTCAATGGGGTTAAAACCTACAAAACATAATGGAATAGGGATATACGGCTTTTGGGCTATGGTGGACACTACACACTTTAATCTTGAATATGTGTTATGCAAATCAATGACATGTTTTGAATGCAATGGGCATGAGTTCTAGTGTTTGGTTCTAAGTGATGAAACGCCTTCTAAGTAGCAACCAAGCAAAGAATAATGAGATCATGCAACGACTTTAGAAAACAAAGAATGCACAGATTTTAACTCTCCAATTAAACGTTTAGGCTCAAGTCTCACAAGGTTGTAGCGTTAGTTGAGTTACTTCCTTCAAGCATGTTACAAAAACTAATTTTTTCCTTTTATGATTACATGTGCATTCATAAGTTATAACCACAACCAAGCGTAAACCAAAGAGTAAATCAAAGTTTTATCCATGTTTCTAACTCTCTTTAACCGTCATGCAATTACAAACCGAATCCTCATCATTGTGTTGGAAGGTACCCTAAGACACAAACAAACACACAAAAACGACTCTTTTTGGGTTTTTAAAACAAATTTTTCACATTTTTATGGGATTTTCGGATTTTTAGATCAACATATACTCAAACACACCAAAACAGCCTAAAAACACCTAAAAACAGCAAGAAACAACATTTGAAATTATGGTTGATAAAACCTTACGAATTTGCAAGAAAACACTTTGGTTACCCCCCCACACTTAAATCAAACATTGTCCTCAATGTTTCAAGCATAGACTCACACAAATAACAACAAGCAAACAAAACACATCTAACAACCTAACATGGCAGAAATGAAATCAACAACAAAGAGAAGAGTTTAGGAACGCAAATCTGGAATTGGAGTGCTTTCTAGGTCTTCCTTTGTTGCATGCATGGGTTGCCTCCCAAGAAGCGCTTGCTTTAACGTCGTTCAGCCGGACGAAGACCTCATTCACTCCTTGCTAGGTCCCACGGCATCCAAGGGTATGTCATCCACGGCATGCTCCACAAAGGTGTCATAATATGGCTTCAAACGATGCCCGTTCACCTTGAATTCTTGTCCCGTTTTCAAGCTTTGGATTTGGACTGCACCATGAACAAAAACATTAGTAACAACAAACGGTCCAATCCACTTAGAACGTAACTTACCGGGAAACAACCGTAAACGGGAATTGAACAATAGCACTTTCTGCCCAAGTGAGAATGATTTCCCACGGATCATGTTGTCATGGAAAGCTTTGGTCTTTTGCTTGTAAATGCTTGCATTCTCGTACGCCTCGTGCCGTATCTCATCAAGCTCATTCAATTGCAATCTCCGTTGACTTCTTGCTTCATCGAGGTTCATGTTAAACTTCTTGATGGCCCAAAGTGCTTTGTGTTCCAATTCAACGGGAAGATGGCACGCCTTGCCATAGACAAGCCGGAAGGGGGACATCCCAATGGGGGTTTTGTACGCCGTACGATACGCCCAAAGTGCATCATCTAACCGTAAGCTCCAATCCTTCCTTGTTGGCCCAACGGTCTTCTCAAGTATTTGCTTGATCTCTCGGTTGGACACCTCGGCTTGGTCGTTCGTTTGAGGATGGTAAGGTGTAGAAACCTTATGGGTGACACTGTATTTCTTCAATAATGCTTCAATGGTCCGATTGCAAAAGTGTGATCCTCCATCACTAATGATTACTCGTGGCATTCCAAACCTTGCAAAAATGTTAGTTCTAATAAAATCTGCAACCACTTTAGAATCATTAGTACGGGTGGCCTTGGCTTCCACCCATTTCGACACATAATCAACCGCAAGCAAAATATACATAAAACCATACGAAGAAGGGAAGGGACCCATAAAATCAATACCCCAAACATCAAAAATTTCAACATTGAGGATAGAAACCTGCGGCATTTGGTCTCTTGCACTAATTCCACCCATTCTTTGGCATTTATCACATGTTAAGCAAAACGTTTTAGCATCTTTAAAAATACTAGGCCAATAGAATCCACATTGTAACACCTTGAGGGCTGTGCGTTGTGTGCCAAAGTGCCCCCCACATGCATATGTGTGACAAAAACTCAAAATTGATTGACATTCAGAATCGTGCACACAACGACGTATAATCTGATCGGGGCAAAATTTCCACAAGTACGGATCATCCCACACATAAAACCGTGCATCATGCCTAAGTTTATCACGTTGGTGCCTAGTGAACTCACTTGGAATACGTTTTGACACCAAAAAATTAACAATATCGGCATACCAAGGTGTACTAACCTTAACGGACAGCAATTGTTCATCGGGGAATGTCTCCAAAATTGGCAAAGACTCCTCATTGTGCACCATTCGGCTTAGGTGGTCAGCCACCACGTTTTCACTTCCCTTCTTGTCCCGAATCTCTATGTCGAACTCTTGAAGTAGCAACATCCATCGAATTAGCCGTGGCTTGGCCTCCTTTTTGGTGAGCAAGTACTTCAGAGCTGCATGATCAGTGAAAACAATTACTTTAGTACCAATTAGATATGATCGAAATTTATCTAAAGCAAAGACAACGGCAAGAAGTTCTTTTTCCGTAGTGGAGTAGTTCAATTGTGCATCATTCAACGTTCGTGAGGCGTAGTAGATGACATGCGGCCTCTTGTCCTTTCGTTGTCCTAAAACAGCTCCTAAGGCATAGTCGGACGCATCACACATGAGCTCAAAAGGTAGACTCCAATCTGGTGGAACAATGATGGGTGCCGTGGTCAACAACTCCTTGAGTTGGTTGAATGATGCCGTGCACTCCTTGGTGAATTCAAACGCCACGTCTTTTTGTAGGAGACGGCAAAGAGGTTGTGCAACCTTTGAGAAATCCTTGATAAACCTACGATAGAAACCTGCATGGCCAAGAAAAGAACGAACCTCTCTAACCGAAGTTGGAGAGGGTAAGTGACGTACAAGATCTATTTTCGACTTATCAACCTCAATACCGTTTTCAGAGACTATATGACCTAAAACTATGCCCTGTTTAACCATGAAATGGCATTTTTCCCAATTAAGTACAAGGTTAGTTTCAACACAACGTTTTAAAATTAAACTAAGATTATGCAAGCAACCATCAAAAGAATCACCAAACACGCTAAAATCATCCATAAACACTTCAATGATTTTCTCAACATAATCCGAAAATATGCTCATCATGCATCTTTGAAATGTAGCCGGTGCATTACATAGACCAAAAGGCATGCGACGATATGCAAAAGTGCCAAAGGGGCATGTAAAAGTGGTTTTTTCTTGATCTTCAGGTGTTATGACAATTTGATTATATCCAGAATAACCATCAAGAAAACAATAAAAAGCATAACCGGCTAACCTTTCAAGCATTTGGTCGATGAACGGCAAAGGGAAGTGATCCTTCCTCGTGGCGGCGTTTAGCTTCCTATAATCTATGCACACTCTCCAACCGGTTTGGATGCGTTGAGGAACAAGTTCATTCTCGGCATTTGCAACCACCGTCACTCCAGATTTCTTCGGAACACATTGAACAGGTGAGACCCACTTACTATCCGAGATTGGATAGATTACGCCGCAATCCAAAAGCTTGATTACCTCCTTTTTCACAACTTCCATCATCGGAGGGTTGAGACGGCGTTGAGCCTCTCGGGATGTTTTGGACCCCTCCTCTAGAAGTATGCGATGCATGCATGTAGTAGGGCTAATTCCCTTTATGTCGGCTAAGGTCCATCCAATTGCCGTTTTGTACTCCTTAAGCACTCGCACCAATTTGCTCTCTTCTTGTGCCGTGAGTGAGGATGAAATAATGACGGGCAACGTGTCATTCTCGCCTAAGAAAACGTACTTCAAGTGACTAGGCAACGGCTTAAGTTCAAGTGTAGGTGCCTGCACAACTGAGGGAAGCATTTTATTAGCCGAAACTGAACTTAAAATAGGGTCCGAATACTTACCCGATTGTGATGGCAATGACTCGAGGGCAGCCACCATCTCAATAACCTCATCATTAGGGGGCACGGCACAAGGATGATCATGCATGCCATGGGCTTCCTTGGTTGTAGTTTCAACGTTTGGCTTGTCCATGCTTTGTGCAATGACCACTTCAAGTGCATCGTCGTTCAATTTGTCCAAATGGTCCTGTGACAAAGAGTCAATTAAATCAATAGCAAAACATGAATGATTCTCACTAGGGTACTTCATAGAATCGGAAAGATTGAAATTAATAACTTCCCCATCGAATTCCATTGTCAAAGTGCCATTATAGACGTCAATCTTCGTCCTAGCAGTCTTCATGAATGGCCTTCCAAGGAGGATGGGCAAGGAAGGGGCATGACCCGATTCATCCATCTCAAGTACATAAAAATCCGCCGGGAAGATCAAATGATTAACCTGTACTAACACATCCTCCAAAACTCCCTTGGGATAGGCGTTAGATCTATCGGCTAATTGTATGATTACACCATCGTTTTTCAACGCTCCTAGGTTCATAGATGCATAAATTGAATATGGCATGACATTTATAGATGCACCTAGGTCTAACATGGCAGATTCAAACCTAGAATTACCAATAACACACGGAATTGTAAAACTACCCGGATCTTTGCATTTTGGGGGCAGTTTGCGTTGTAAGATGGCTGAGACGTTCTCACCTACTTTGACCACCTCCTTGGTCGAAATCCTCCTCCTATTAGTGCAAAGTTCCTTCAAGAACTTGGCGTACCTCGGAACTTGCTTGATTGCATCCAAAAGGGGGATATTGACTTGAACTTTCCGAAACGTCTCCAAAATGTCCTTCTCCGCTTCTTCTTTCTTTGTTTGCTTGAATCTACTAGGAAAAGGAACATTGGCAGGAAAATCATTAGTAGAAACCGAACTTGACACGTTTTTACCTTTATTGGTTGAATTGGCCGAATTGGACTCCATTGGTGCTTGCGGCAAGGTTGGTTCCACCTTGGCCGTGAGTGGCCTTTGCTCCTCCTCCTCAATTCTCAACTCTTCCTCCTCGTTGGAACGTGACTTGGATCGTTTGTGGTCAGATCCGACTTGCTTCCCACTTCGCAAATGTATAGCTTTTGCAGATTCGAATCCACATTTCGGATTGACCACCGTTGAGCTAGGCAACCTTCCTTGCTCACGAAATTGCCCCATGAACTCAGCAATTTGTCCCACTTGCTTCTCCAAGTTGTCCACCCTCTTGTCTTGGATTTGCCTTTCTTTGTTTTGAGTTTGGACTTCCTGCGTCAAAGTAGTAAGTAATTGAAAAATCTTATCATTATCAGTTGAATTACCTACATTGCTTTGGGCAGGTTGGGCTTGGGCTTGTGGTGGTGCCAACGGCTTTTGATAGAACCCCGGGGGTTGTTGCCTAAATCCGCTTTGTTGTTGGCCTTGTTGGGGGTCTCGCCATTTGAAATTCGGATGATCACGCCAACCGGGATTGTAAGTATTGGAAAATGGATCACCACGTGATTGGTATTGGTTACCATATCCCACGACATTGAGTGTCTCCCACCCTCCATTCTCGATCAATTGTGGGCACTTGTCCGTAGGGTGTCCTTGCATAGAGCATACACCACAAGAAGCTACGGTTTTGACTTTTGGACCTTCCACCACCTGAGAAAGCAAAGTAGTAAGGTTAGCCATTTGATTTTGAAGTTCGGTTATGGCACTTACCTCATTGACTTGATGTTGCCGTGGCATGCTCCTTTGTCCAACGCCTTCGTATTGTTGAGCATTCAACGCACGGTTGGAAATCAACATCTTTGCAGCCGTAGGGGTCTTGTCCACCAATGCTCCTCCTGCCGAGGCATCTAACATTTGACGTTCGATAGGTAATAGCCCCTCGTAGAAGTATTGTAGAAGTAGTTCCTCCTTCATTTGATGCTGTGGACATGAAGCAACAAGAGATTTAAAACGTTCATAATATGTAGGAAACGACTCACCTTCATCTTGTTGAATTCCAGTTATCCTTTTTCGTAGGAGGATGACTCGAGAAGTTGGGAAAAACTTCTCCAAGAAAGCGCGTTTCATGCTTTCCCATGATGTGACAGTGCCGGGAGCCAACTCGTACAACCAATCTTTCGCCTTCTCTAGGAGAGAAAAGGGAAAAGCCTTCATCTTCAAGATGCTTTCATCCACGTTCACCGGAGTCATGCTTGAGCAAACGACTTCAAACTCCTTCAAATGCTTGTTCGGATCTTCCATGGACAGCCCATGGTACTTCGGAATGTGATGTAACAAGCTTGACTTCAATTCGAACTCGGCAGTTTTGTCCGGAGCAGCCCTAGGGTATTGGATACATAAAGGTGCGGCGTTATCCAATCCTGAAGCGGAAAGCTCCTTGATCGTTCGGTTGTCTGCTGCCATGTCTTCCACTTCCTCTTCAAATTCAGAAACGGACTCGGAACTTGCACTTGACTCACTAGGTTCTGGGTTCTTCCTCTTACGTCTCAATTCACGCTCAAAATCGTCGTCAAAGTCTAAAATATGTTCGTGAACCGGATTAGAACTCCGAGTCATAAACAAGTACCTAAAACAAGAAACAAAACAACATAAGAATCTGATCTAATAAGAAAAACGAAAATCACAATCCAAGGGATTAGCAAAGTTGCTAATCCCCGGCAACGGCGCCAAAATTTGGTGTGAAAATTATGTTGACACTCAAATTAAACCCTCTTTTTATCAATTGTAGCAATGTATGTAAGTAGGGATCGTTCTAGACCGGGGATTAGGAGGGATTGCAAAATCACTTGGACAGGACTCAAAAACGTAAAAACAAGTTTTAAACACTAAAATAGACTCAAAGAATGCAAAACTAAACTTTAAAACACCAAAACAAACCAAAAGACTCAAAACAGCACCAAAACACTCAAAACTGCCTTAAAAACACAATCTGGGCAGTTTTGGACACTAAGCACCAAATTGGACGAATTTGGGTTTTAACTTGAATCAAAACACTTAAAAACACAAAGTAAAACACTTACTAACTAATTTGACACTTTAAAACAAAGGGGGATTGGTTTTGGACGAATTTAAAAACAAAACAAACTTTGTAAATTAGAACAGATTGAAAGAACGAATTTGATTTAAATGGGTGAATGGAAGGCTAGCTAAGGGGTTCATCTCCACACATGTTATACTTGCATACGAAACGATTTCCAATTGCTTTTCAATAAACCATGAATTCTCAATACCCCAAGTTAATTAGGTCCGCTTAAATTAACCTTCAGATTTTCCTAACGTTATTGAATTGGATGATTGCATACGACAACCCAAAACATTCCCCACAAGTCCCCTACATGATTGCATAATAGAGATACAAGCAAGAATCATTAAGTTCTATGAAAACCATAAGCATTGACGAAGCACTTGTTACTATGATTGCATGAAACTTATGCCAAGAATTTACTTAACGCGATTGAGATCATCAACCTTTACTACTTGTGAATATAATTCCATAACGATTAGGTGAAATTTCCTTATATCCTAGCATTCAATTTATGCATGATAATTAAGCGTGCACTCTCAACCAACACACACAAATCAATGTAATCCACATAGATAAGTAAATTGAATTCACAACTTATGAAACGCAATTAGAAGTAATCAAATCATAACGCAAGCATAAACATGTATTTCGAATCCCCCCTAGCCAAGGGGGGGTTTAGTTCCTCATATGCACAAAACAAAGAGAATTGAATTTAAACATTGAAATCAAAGGAAAAGAAACACCTAGAAATTCCAGCAGCTTCAACTTGAATTTCATGAACTCCCAAGCATTCTTCTCATCCTCCTTGGTGCGGCAAAGGACTTAGGGACAGGTTTAGGGCCTTATGGATGGTGTAGAACGATTATGGATGGATGTATGAGTGTTTAGGGAGGAAGGATGGTGCGGCAAAGGTGTAGAATGGTGTAGGGAGGCTGCTGCAAGAGTGGAGAGCAGTTTGGACGAATTTCTGGAGTTGTTTGTGAATTGTGGTGAGTTGTGTTCTGATTTAGGGGTTAATAGGAGTATATATAGGCACTTAAAACCCTAGGGTAATCAGATATGGACTTGGATAACCCAAATCCACAAGGAAATAGGTCTAACAGTCAGATTTTGCAAGGGAAAAGGGGTCC
The DNA here is from genome assembly GCF_916048215.2 of Malus sylvestris. Classification (NCBI taxonomy): domain Eukaryota; kingdom Viridiplantae; phylum Streptophyta; class Magnoliopsida; order Rosales; family Rosaceae; genus Malus; species Malus sylvestris. The sequence continues at coordinate 118,549 of NC_062260.1, read as the reverse complement.
TAGGTGTGGCTGGATAGGAATAAGGTGGATAAGGCTTCTAGATGGCCTTGCAAGGCAAGGAAATCAGGTTTCTAGAAGGGATAGGTGCGGCACTTAAAGGATAGGGCAGATTAGGGCTTCTAGAAACCCTCTAATGCAAGGAAAACTCACGGCAAGGATGGATAAGGTTTCTAGAACAAGGATAAGGTATCTTAAATGGATAAGGACTCCTCATTGCATTTGGAAACTTTGCCTATTAGGATTAGGAAACCTTGTCTTTGTCATTCCTTCTTCATTCTGGATTCCTTCTCCTTCTTGGACTTGGAAATCTTCTTTGTAGCTACAACTTGATGCCATTTGGATTTAACTTTCCTACTTCAAGTAGGAAACCTTGTTTGAGTAGGAATCTTCATCCTCAAGGAATCCTAATTCAACTAGGAAACCCATTTTGACTAGGAATCCTAATTCAACTAGGATTCCATCTTCACTTAGGCGCTTTCCTACTTCGACTAGGAAACCTTGTTCAAGTAGGAAAAATCATCTTCAAATCTTCAATTTCGTCCATCCTCTTGGCTCCAAGCATATGACATCCATTCCAAGCTCAACTTTGCTCCAAAAAGCTCCAAAATGCATCCTTTTGCATACTTTGCCCTTAGAACCTGAAAACACATAAAACTAGCTTAAAAGACTACTTAACTAAGGAAAAACACTATAAATGCACAAGAACGAGCTAAACTAAGGCGCATAAATATGCTCCTATCAATATACTACTGACTTTTTCCAGAATTTGAATTTAAATGAAAGTATGTTTTAAAATGCCATGCATACCTATTATATGAAATATATGAACTAGTATTTGATGCATATATGTTAAATGGTGTTGTGGACACACATGTGAGTATCAGGTGAGTTTTATGTTGTTCATGTAGTTTATTGTTTGATATGATTTATGTTAAGAGCTCATAACTTGCATCCCTGGTGTTAGTGATTATATTATTCACCCCGCACCACACGCTGACCTTGGATCCAAGTAGGTGCATGTCGTACAGATCACTAGAGGTGGTTCCGACATGTCGTACAGACCATTAGAGGTGGTTCCGACTTATAGGTGACTTTAGATTATTATATAGCTGTTGATGAGAGAAGCACTAGAGCGTATTCTTACACCATTCTTGTCGTACAGACTACTTTAGATAGTTCCGACTTATGTGCAGAGTAGTGTCGTACAGGTCACAGTTGGTGACTTCGGTTGGATTGGATATTAAGCTATAGAATTAGCCGTACAGGACAATTGCAGAGTCTCCGGTTGATTCCTTATTTCACATGTTCTATTGATGCATCCTTATTATGTTTTGAAGCATAGCATGGCATATTTCATGAAAAGTGTTAAAGACTTGTGATTTGAGTTATTTGCTGTATATATGGTTATATATATATATGTTTTACAGTGAGGGGTTAGAAGTATACATGTTTTACAGTGAGGGGTTAGAAGTATTATTAATTTAAATATTTTCGAAAAGCTTTGTTTTACTGACCCACTCAATCTTGTTTTACAGTGAGGGGTTAGAAGTATACATGTTTTACAGTGAGGGGTTAGAAGTATTATTAATTTAAATATTTTCGAAAAGCTTTGTTTTACTGACCCACTCAATCTTGTTTTGCGCCCTTCCAGGTTGTAGTTAGCAGTGTTGGTGACTCATGAGGATTTTCCACAGCGTTCTGACAGACTACTTAAATGTAGGACTCACCTTCGGGTGTTGTACTTTAGTAATGGTCCTACTTGACTGCACTTAGTACTTATGCTCTGATTATGTGTGTTTCACTCTTAAACTTACTCTAGCATGTTAGTTGGATATTATTGCTAGTAGTTGGTTTTTTATTCCTTCGTATTTCTTTTACCTTCTTGCTTCCGCGTCGTACTTTTGGTTACGTCACGCCCACGTGATGGCCAGCACGCCCTGATTTTAGGGTCGGGGTGTGTCAGTTTGGTATCAAAGCCTAGGTTTGCAGTCCTGTATTAATTATGAATGCTCTAATGAACTTTGGTGTCTTCTGTCAGAACTATGTCGCCTCGTAGGGAATCATGTTGTGCTTCTGAGCCTAATTTCCCTGACATAACTCAATTAGGGGAAGCGATGGCCTATGCCTTTCAGACTGCAATCCGTCCTCCTCTGAGAACACCCCTGGAGACTATGTATAATCTGAAATTAGACCGCTTCATGGGTAATGATGGTCATGAAGGGGCAGAAAAGTGGTTAGACCGTATTGAGAAGACCTTTCAGGTGATGCAGAGTTAAGGGAATCTTAAGGCTAGTAAATGGGTCGAGACCACTACTTGGTTTCTAGGACGAGAGCCTGCAGCTTGGTGGGAAAATCAAACTCAGTTTATGTCACCTGAAGCGGCAGCTGATTGGGAAGTATTCAAAGAGAATTTTAAGAAAAGATTTGTTCCCCCGGAGTACTTTGATCTTAAGAAGCAGGAGTTCAATCAATTGAAGAAAAAAATATGTCAATGCATGAGTATTATAGGAAGTTTACAGACTTATCCCGCTATGACCCAGATGACGGATGATTTTGTGAAAACATGTTCATTTGAATAACATTTATAGCATGCATTTAACAATTAAAAGGCGGAATCATGCTTGCATGCATTCAAAAACAAAACATTACCCATGAAATTCAAAGCCTAGTAGATTGGTGAACCAAGACTCAACTCAAATCAAAGTGAGTTGAGAAATTTATACCTTTGTAGATTCCTCTTTGCATAAGCAAAGGCTAATCACCCAAGGAGAGGGCCTTCATTCCTTGCTTCTTAGATCCATGGATTTGGATGGAATAATATGGTTCTCCAAGTTCCCAAAATTGAGAACCTCAAAGTGTCTACACCAAGGTTAGATTGGAGAAGAAATGAGTGACCTTGGAGGAGTGGGATTGCTAGCTAATCCCTCCAAGGGGGCCGGCCTCCTAGAGAGAAAAGGAGAGACATGTTCTCTCCAATTTTCTCCAAAAGAACCCTTAATGAATTTTAGGCTATAAAGTTCTTTATATAGTCACTTCTTTAAATGACTTAAGAACCAAAAACCCTAATTCAACACACATGGCCGGCCACATAAGGGATTTGGGCTTTTGGGCCTTTGTGAATCTTTATTCATTAAATTGTCATACAACTTAAGTCAATGGGCTTGACGTTCGAAGCCCATTGGGCCTTAAGGTCCAAAACTATCCCGAGGTCTTTAACGAACTTATTCGTTTGATTAATTAACATATTAATTAATCTTTGCCATAAATAATTAAACCATTTAATTATTCTTACTCATCTCCATTGTTTCTTCAATCTCCACCTTACACGGTGTACGATCCATTAGGTTTCTTTTAGCGAGGCAGTGGGCGATTAAAACTCTTTCAAATCGATTGTGAATTGAAACTTACTTTCAATTCTCCCTTTAGTGTTTATACACGTTTAGGGCTTCCACAAACCAAGAGTGACACCTAGCAGCATATCATGGTTACCCAAGCTAATCAGAAGAGGTAGAGAACCTATTCAGTTTAGGATTACAAATGCAATACGGTCTTTCTCTAATACAATACTCTTGACCACATTGTTTGGTTTGATAGTTTATTCATGTCTACTATCCAATGTGATTCGTGTGCTTATATGATTACCTTGAATGTGATTTGGAACGACTTTCCTAAATCTCATTCATACTCTGGCCAGAGATTCTAAATCATATCATAGAGTATTCTCCCCCAAACGGTTTGAAGGTTAGAGATCCCTTGTTGCGCATTCACTTGCCTCCATAGCTAAGTGGCTTAACCCCAACGATGCCGTGGACACCCGCGGATGGGGTGACTTTGACATAATCAAAGATCAAGGACTTAACCACAAGACAACTGTGATGCCTCAGGTCAAAGGACTACTTTGCATTATCCCAACCATGAGTTCTCATGTGACATGAATATGAGAACTCTTCGTTGATCGTGTTCAGTGAACTCATTCTCTATTGAGCACCTACGTACTTGTCTTGATGTCACACACACCAATGACTCGAGACTAGTTAATCTCCCTGAGAGAATACACAGCACGTACTGATCTTAACGGACTGTCAATGCCCAATTGGCAATCCTATGATCAGGAACGTTTAGGATGTGTCTACGAAAGGATGGTCTCATGAATCTAACTTCTTTAGATCGCATTCTCCCAATCACATATTCCTTGGACTTATCGTTTAAGCATATAACATTTATATGAGACGGCTCAAACAATAATCTTTGCCCTTGATATTAAACTAGATTAGTTTAACATGTGAAATGTCCGTAAAGTATCATCATATGATTGGTTTTAGGGCACATTTCCAACAATCTCCCACTTGCACTAGAGCCAATCAGCTTGGTCATCAGTGATGATACCTCTTCTGTAGTCATTTCATAAATGGCTGAATAGTTGGCCTAGACAATGGATATCTATATGTTATCCATAGAAGCAACCTTGAGAATAACGACGTCACCATTATACATGATTCTCAATCATGTGGTTCAGTCTCTCATTTGAGTTCGAACCTTGATGAGACCTTAATTCCCTGGCTTGAGCTATCGCCCCATTAGTGTCATAGTGTCAGTACACTAGATACACTTTCTGGTTGGAACCGAATAGAGAGTTCATAAATGAACTTTCCCATCCAAACAACATTGTTGTAAGCTTCTATATGGCAATATATTTTGCATTCATAATGGAACACACTAAAGTCATTACTTTTAATGTTTCCATCCAAATATCTCTTTAGTCATAATAAAGAGATATCTGATTATCTCTTCATTCATAATGAAGAAACATCCAATGATGGATTAGATTCATAATCTAATACATTTACGCTTCCTTTACGTTACTCTAATTCTTCCTCAGTCTTTGAGGAATCTATCCTTTAGTATTTCTTAAATACTTAAGGACTCACTTGACAGTTGCCATGGTTCTGATCCTGGGCTTGCACTGATATCGTCTTGTACCGTTCTAGGTACAACTCATATCAATGTTTTTCATACAATATGAAATACATAAATCCCCTTTATGAATACGCATAAAGGATTCTATTTAAGCATTATTTCTTTGGGAGTCAAAGAGTACGTTCTCTTTGAGAAGAGCAACTTCTTAGTCTCACTAGAGTTGTCCTTCTAATTGAAGTTTATCATCATATGAGAAACTTCCTAGCATCTATTGTCTATTATTAGGGATTGATATAATCCAATTATATCATGAAATATATCATTATAGATTTCCATCCCATGTATATAGACTATATCTCCCATATACATTCTATCTTCATATAATGTTTTAAAGTCATAACTTTAACGAAGAAGTATTCTTTTCATTTCCAAAATTAATATATCAAATATATATTTAAATTTAGGAATATGATTAACTCCCGCTAATCTTTTGTAAACCTAGTAAACAAAAGATTCATTTACATCTTTATGAGAAATTAAACAATTTGAACTTTCTCTCATAAGATGCATATGGCTCCCACTAGCTTGCTAAGATTCATGATGGATGGATCTCTACATCTTACATGTCTTTTGATTTATAGTTTTAGACATATATTATCAAGACTATCTTAATAATGGTTTCGGAAACCCATATTATGTCCAAACATTGAATCACCATTTAGTTGTAGCTAGCTATCTTCGAATTAATTGAAACCAAGACTACGTCAAAAATGGTTTCTTCAAAGTCAACCATCCTTTTGATTGTAGTTACCTTAAGCTACCAATTAGCTTATGAAGGTTTCATTATTTCGGGTCAAATGGTACTTTACCATTTCCTTGAGTATATATCATATATACACTCAATGTAGTCATAAGGATTTTCATTCTTATTTCTTTCGAATTAAGAGGTGTAACTCTATGACATAGTCATAAAGTTCAAACCATTCAACTGAGACGGTTTATAAATCCTTCTCGACTACCTTGGAGCTTGTGGTATAGGAACTAGGTTGTTATATTTGTTGATCACTATCTTGTTTCTTAAAGAACCATTCTTTGAGTTCTATCCCTCGTTCATTTGCTCTTAGGCAAATCACATTGTAGGATTACAATGAACTACCCAGCAAAACAACATTTGTTAGTTGGTTTATAGAAGCGATATCCAAAAGTTAATTTAAGGATATCCCACAAGATTGTTATCAAACAAATATTGCTTATTAGCACACAACCCCAAATCTTAACATGCTTAAGATTTGTCTTTCTTTCCAACTACATCTTATGGAGTCATGAAAAATTTGGAAGATCTTCTAATTGACAATCATATTGTTTTTAGAAGTATATATCCTATATATGGGTAATAGATAACATCCAACGAACTAAATCTTATTTAAGTTCGTTCTTCTCCTTATGTAGAAATCTATTATCTTATGATGCTTATTTCCTTAATATCTTTCAAGGAAACTGTTCTAAAGTGTTACCTTATCTTGGATCAAATCTAAGGAGGTAAATACTTTAGACGTCTTACTCATCAACTTACATTACTTGAATTCTTTGAAACATTTTGCAAGGTATTCGGATTTGTGTTTAATCAAAATAAACTATAGTCCAACCGAGAGTGATCTTCGGTGAATGTCATATAGCATGAGTAGTATTATGTTGTGGACAAGTGCCACTAACATCTAAGTGAATTAACCTCAACAACTTTGTGATTCTTTCTTCTTTCCAAAAGAATAAAGATTCGAACATTTCACCTCTATACAATTTTAACAAGAAGGTATTGGATCCGGATCTAACGATCCAAAGCATCCATCTATGACCAACTCGTAATTTATGATTTAGAGGTATCACAATTTAGTTGAGATTAGTCACTACCTTGCAACCTTTTGGGTTTTAAGCATCATTATATTCTAAACAGTTAAGACTACCATATCATCTCTACTATAGAGACAATCAATTAGATTACTATAATCCAATCATTGATTAATAACGAACAATGTTTTGTCAAACAAAACATTCATCCATCTCTACTATAGTGACGGAATTAAGTTCTTTAAAATTGGAATGTAAAGACAATCTTTGGTTTTTCCAATTTCTTTGGTAGTTCATATGAGGAAGTAAGTACTATCTGCTTTCGTAGAGATCTATATTTTATTCACGTTCCGAATGTAAAGCACATTTTTCTTCTCTCATATATCTTCTACTTCTTATTAGTCACACTTTTACAACGATTGTAAAACATAGTTGCTAATACGGAATCAAGCATTCAAGTAGAAGAACCAACTGTTTTGAACTATTCAAGAACAATTTACAACACCTTCGAAAGGTGTGTTCTTGACACTTGCAAGACATTTCTTGCAAATACCCCTTCCAATGTCCATCCTTTCATAAAGAAAGTTTGTTCCCTTGGAGTTTATTTCGCTTTATTCATTTGACTTCTCCTTTGACTACAATAGTCATGGCCCCTAAACTCCCACTATCTCTCTTGAAACTTATTTCGATTGTGTTATACACATCAAACGATTTTGGAGAGTATGTGTTTATTGTTCACTATATAGTTTACAATAAACTTAGTGAACCATTAGGATAGGGACATAAAGGTGAAGTCCTTGCCTAGTTTCCATCTCGTTAAGTGGTTTATCACTTCAACACTCAATGATTCAAAATCATCATAAGTCCATGTTGATGGACTATTTTTGTCAACCAACCATTATGTTCTAAACATAATTACAAACTTTCAAGAGTTGTACAAGGCAACTCTCATTTCTTCATACATCAATTTGTAAGTGAAGAATCATGGCACATTAAGTGTCCATGCCTTTGTGCTTTCTTCTAAAGTTCCTTGTTCATGTAACAAAGAAACAAGCACTAATGTTTGCATTGATTAAGGGTTGTTCAAAGCAACTCTTATTTCTTCATACAACAAATTGTAATTGAAGAATTATGACATTAAAAGTGTTGTCCTCTTTATGATAGACTTTATCTAACATGTTCTTCCAATGATACATTATCAATAGGAAGATTGTGAGGATGAGAGTACTTAGGTACATTTACAAGCCATTTAAAGACAATCTATGGTTTTGTAGTACCAAGTCCGGAAACTAAACTTTCGGTTTTTATTTGTCAAGTGAGGGATAGCGTTTGCAAATATAATGGTAAGTAAATACATAACGAATATAAATTGATTGATTTTAAGCCATTTGATTTGGGTCTTTAAATCAAATAGCACCACCCACTATTTTTGGCAAATTCCATATCCCTCATTGGAATTTGAGAGTTTTGGAGGAAACTCTTAGTAGGGTATGGGAGACTCACTATTACCAAGCCCACCTCACAATGATATGATGTTGGCTAGCATTAATAATAATCAGAGAGTACGCTTACTTATTTGCATCTCTTGCAAGTACCCATCTTATTTGGCCTCTAGAGAATGTCACCTCACAATGATATGATGTTGGCTCCATTGCACTTAGTTAAGTCATTCCCAACATGCTTAGTTCATGAAGGGGTTCAAGAATAGCCTCACAATGATATGATGTTGGCCATCCTCGTTGCCTACACTCACCTCATCAAGTATGTATATAGACTCCTCCTGAGTGTAAGCTGTACTCCCCCATGATAGGGTGAAGCCGGTGTACGAGTCACAAACGATCGGAGCTACCACGGTGGAAGGCCACGAAAGAGTGTTCAAAGCACTCTCACGCTTATCAACTTAATAATGGTTTGGTTGAGGGTTTTAGGTCTCATCACATATAAATATTCATTTTAATCTTTATTAAAACAATTTTGGTCCTATTACAACTATTGGTCCATTTGATTGTTTTAGTTGTATATAATACTCCCACTATGCTTATAAAACGGTTTTTAAAGCAAGAGTATATGATACTACTAACATAAGGTTTGCATCCATTGATGGACTATATAGTTGCCTTAGGGCCTTAGGATGACTATGAACCTTTGTTTAGATTCAACACAAGCCTTGTGTTGAATCTCGGTCTAGGGATGGTGATTGATTTTAGTTATGCGTTTAATCACATTAAGGCGTGTTGTCTTAGGGGCGTTGGACCCAACTACTTCATTTTCATGCATATCAAATAAAGCAAAAAAGAAGTACTTCAAAGTAAAGGTGAGCTTATGCTCATTACAACATTTGCTTAAAACAAATTACTTTAAAGTAAAGAAGAGCTTATGCTCTTTTACAACATTTGATCAAATCAAATTACAACCAAAATCTAATCTACACATTCCCATGGTTCAAACAAATTTGAAACGGCCTTTCACATAGCTCAATTATCGTAGGCTTAGGTTCATAATCACCCTTTAATTAATTAACACTTTAACTAATTAAATTGAATGCAACATTTTCATTTGGTTTTTGTATCCATAAGATTGATTTAAATGGAGCTAAATGAAATGAAAATCCAATTCTCATTTAAAGAGACAAAACAATTTTGTTCTCTACCTAATTTGGGCCAATATGCAATAACCACAACTTTTGGGCTATATTGCAAAACTTTTGGGGTCACTTTGTAAAAACACAAAAGTCCACTATTTCATGTAATTACAACTAGAACCCAAACTTTTAATAATGCAAAAGCTTCATTAAAGGAGCAAAACAATTTGTCCTTTAGCGTTTTTGGACCTAAACGTAAAAACGTAAAGTTTTGGGCCAAAGTGCAAATACACAAAAGTATCAAAACTTTATGTAATTGCATAAAAGCCCCAAAAGTACTCCCACTTGAGGGAGGGCCGGTTTTGGAGAAGGATTAGAGTGATGTGTGTGTTGATTTGTGAGTTTTGACATAAAGCATGCAAGTGGTGCAAGTGGTGTGTGTGAAAGGGAATTAATCCTTTCACACCCACCATTATTTCTATCACCATTTAAACAAATATCTAACACATTAAATCATTTGAAAAACATAAAACATAAACTTTATGAAATAAATCAAAACTTTGAATCAAAACACAAAACCTTTTTGTTCTTGGCAAAAATGTCAAGAACAATGAAGAACATTCATGAAAAACCCAAAAAATTGCCATGAACATTTTTACTCCAAAAACATCCCAAAACCATTCAAACTTTAGGGAAATAACATATAACCAAACTAGGGTACATAGGGGTTCCAAAAGTTACTTGAAAACACTTTTAACAAGTCAAACAAGAACCCAAAAATCCACCCTTTGGATTTGGCCGAAAATTCCCAAAAACATGGCACCAAATTTTAGCTCCAATATTCATGCTCATATGAACTACATCTTCAACATTTGAGATGGCAAATTATCTAACAAAATTTACATTCAAAGAAACAAGAATAAAGCTTGTAACATATTACAACTTTTAAATCAAAACTATGAAATACAAAACCCAAAAGGATTCACCAACTACTAGACCTAGGCTCTGATACCACTTGAAGGATGATTTTGTGAAAACATGTTCATTTGAATAACATCTATAGCATGCATTTAACAATTAAAAGGCGGAATCATGCTTGCATGCATTCAAAAACAAAACATTACCCATGAAATTCAAAGCCTAGTAGATTGGTGAACCAAGACTCAACTCAAATCAAAGTGAGTTGAGAAATTTATACCTTTGTAGATTCCTCTTTGCATAAGCAAAGGCTAATCACCCAAGGAGAGGGCCTTCATTCCTTGCTTCTTAGATCCATGGATTTGGATGGAATAATATGGTTCTCCAAGTTCCCAAAATTGAGAACCTCTAAGTGTCTACACCAAGGTTAGATTGGAGAAGAAATGAGTGACCTTGGAGGAGTGGGATTGCTAGCTAATCCCTCCAAGGGGGCCGGCCTCCTAGAGAGAAAAGGAGAGACATGTTCTCTCCAATTTTCTCCAAAAGAACCCTTAATGAATTTTAGGCTATAAAGTTCTTTATATAGTCACTTCTTTAAATGACTTAAGAACCAAAAACCCTAATTCAACACACATGGCCGGCCACATAAGGGATTTGGGCTTTTGGGCCTTTGTGAATCTTTATTCATTAAATTGTCATACAACTTAAGTCAATGGGCTTGACGTTCGAAGCCCATTGGGCCTTAAGGTCCAAAACTATCCCGAGGTCTTTAACGAACTTATTCGTTTGATTAATTAACATATTAATTAATCCTTGCCATAAATAATTAAACCATTTAATTATTCTTACTCATCTCCATTGTTTCTTCAATCTCCACCTTACACGGTGTACGATCCATTAGGTTCCTTTTAGCGAGGCAGTGGGCGATTAAAACTCTTTCAAATCGATTGTGAATTGAAACTTACTTTCAATTCTCCCTTTAGTGTTTATACACGTTTAGGGCTTCCACAAACCAAGAGTGACACCTAGCAGCATATCATGGTTACCCAAGCTAATCAGAAGAGGTAGAGAACCTATTCAGTTTAGGATTACAAATGCAATACGGTCTTTCTCTAATACAATACTCTTGACCACATTGTTTGGTTTGATAGTTTATTCATGTCTACTATCCAATGTGATTCGTGTGCTTATATGATTACCTTGAATGTGATTTGGAATGACTTTCCTAAATCTCATTCATACTCTGGCCAGAGATTCTAAATCATATCATAGAGTATTCTCCCCCAAACGGTTTGAAGGTTAGAGATCCCTTGTTGCGCATTCACTTGCCTCCATAGCTAAGTGGCTTAACCCCAACGATGCCGTGGACACCCGCGGATGGGGTGACTTTGACATAATCAAAGATCAAGGACCTAACCACAAGACAACTGTGATGCCTCAGGTCAAAGGACTACTTTGCATTATCCCAACCATGAGTTCTCATGTGACATGAATATGAGAACTCTTCGTTGATCGTGTTCAGTGAACTCAGTCTCTATTGAGCACCTACGTACTTGTCTTGATGTCACACACACCAATGACTCGAGACTAGTCACTCTCCCTGAGAGAATACACAGCACGTACTGATCTTAACGGACTGTCAATGCCCAATTGGCAATCCTATGATCAAGAACGTTTAGGATGTGTCTACGAAAGAATGGTCTCATTAATCTAACTTCTTTAGATCGCATTCTCCCAATCACATATTCCTTGGACTTATCGTTTAAGCATATAACATTTATATGAGACGGCTAAAACAATAATATTTTCCCTTGATATTAAACTAGATTAGTTTAACATGTGAAATGTCCGTAAAGTATCAACATATGATTGGTTTTAGGGCACATTTCCAACACCAGATACAGCTGGTAATCAGGTAGAGATGCTTCACCGTTTTAAGCTGGGAACTAAGAGGAAATGACAGACGTTTGGTAGTGTGATTCCTTGCACTACTTACCATGAGTTTTCTGAGATTTTGGTTCGGATGGAGGATTCTGAAAACCTTCCTAGTAATAGTGAGGAAGATGAAGGTAAGAATGATAATCAGAGAAAAGATGACTGGGGTAAAGGTATCTCCACTCAGGGACCCCGTAAGACACAGAATTTCAAGAGAAGTAGAGCGAGCTCGAGTTCTTCCAGAAGAGGATTTAGTGTCACAGGCCCGAGGAGAGGTGGAATATTTACTGGTGGACCCAGGTTTCAGAGACAGAGAGACTTTGGTGGTGCTGGTGGTTCAGGTCCTCCGTTGTGCCGCCGTTGTAATTTCAAACATCATGGAGAGTGTAGGAGAAGTGGCGGTGGTTGCTACACTTGTGGACAGTTGGGACATAGAGCTGCACAGTGTCCCCAGAGTCAGCAGAGACCTCAGCAGTCTGCTATGCCACCTCCAGCACCGATTCAGCAGAACTTTGGATCAGGCAGTTATGGTCAAACGGGTCGTGGTGGTGCTTACCACTATCAGGGTGATGCTGCTCCCTATGCTTCCGAACAAAATCAGTATTCCCAAGATCCTTATTTTCAGACTAGGTATTCTCAAGATCCTGGAGGTTATACTTCCTATCCTTCCATGCCAATTAGTGGATCTCCGTGGTATCAGGGAGATCAGCCCAGATAGGGAAAGGTTGTTGCTAGTAGTGTAGGACCGTATAGGCAGTCTAGTCAGACAGGACAGGGACGTACTTCTTAGGGGTGAAGTAATCAAGGTAATATAGGTTGTAGAGGACGACAACAAGCTCATGGATGTGTTAATCACATCTCACTGCAAGATGCTTAGAACCATCCAGATTTGATATTGGGTACGTTAAATATCCTTGGTCACTTTGCTAGACTTTTGATTGATTGTGGTGCTACACATTATGTGATTTCTCATACATTTGCTCAAATGACACAACCTCACCCTACACCTCTAGGATATGATTTAGAGTTAGCTATGCCTAGAGGGGACAACTGTTATGTTGATAGTGTTTATCTAGGGTGTCCAGTGATGGTAGATGGTGTAGTTATGCCAGCTAATCTTATCCCGTTAGATATTGTGGACTTTGATGTGATTTTAGAGGCAGATTGGTTGCATTATAATTGAAGGAATTATTTTGTGAAAACATGTTCATTTAAGCAACATCAATAAGCATGCAATTAACAATTAAACGCGGAACCATGCTAGCATGCACTTAAAAACAAAACATTAACCAAGAAATTCAAAGCCTAGTAGATTGGTGAACCAAAACTCAACTCAAAACAAAGTGAGTTGAAATTGTACCTTTGTAGATTCCTCTTTGCATAAGCAAAGGCTAATCACCCAAAGAGAGGGCCTTCATTCCTTGCATAATAAATCTATGGATTTGGATGGATGAATAGGTTTCTCCAAGTTCCCAAAATAGGGAACCTCTAAGTCTCTTCACCAAGGAGAGATTGGAGAAGAAATGAGTGACCTTGGAGTAGTGGGATTGCAAGATGCACCCCAAGGTGGCCGGCCTCTTTGCCATGCTTGTCGTGATTGTTAGTTGTGTTGTTTGCTTGCTTGCGTGTGAGTTTATGTTTGAAACATTGAGGACAATGTTTGGTTTAAGTGTGGGGGGGGGGTAAACAAGTGTTTTTGTTGAAAATTCGTGGGTTTTTATCACCTATCCCCTCTAGAGTTGTTTCTCACTATTTTAAAGTGTTTTAAGTATGTTTTGAAGTGTTTTATTGTGTTTTGAAAGAAAAATACGAAAATTTGAAAAAAAATAGAAAACGTTTTGAAAAATCCAAAAAGAGTCATTTTAGGGTCGTTTTTGTGTGTTTGTTTGCGTCTTAGGGTACCTTCCAACACAATGATGAGGTTTGGTTTTTTAATTGCATGACTGTTAAAGAAAGTTAAAAATATGGATGAAAGTTTGATATGCTATTTGGTTTATGCTATTTGGTTGTAGTTGTCATTAACGAATTCACATGTAATCACAAAGGAAAAAAAAAATCAGTTTTTGTAACATGCTTGAAGGAAAGAACTCAAACTAACGCTACAATCCTAAGAGACTTGAGCCTAAACTTTGTTTGGAGAATTATTAATCTATGAGTTCTTGTTTTCTAAAGTCGTTGCATGATCTCATTATTCTTTGCTTGGTTGTTACTTAGAATGAGTTTTATCATTTTAGTTCCAAATACTAGAACTCATGCCCGTTTCATTCAAAGCTTGATATTGAGTGCATAACATATAACAAGATGAAGTTTTAGTTACCACCAGGGCCAAAAAGCCTTAATCCCATGCATATGTTTTGTAGGTTTAACCCCTTTGAGCCTTATTTAGCCTATTTTCTTTGTTAGCCACATTATCCTTACCTAGCCTAGAATAGGACTATCCATACCCTTGTTCTTGAAGTATAATGGAGCATGACTTAGAGGGAATTCCTTTTGAGTGACATTATTGCAGAAAACAAGTGTAGGGGAAGGTTGTTTACAAAAAAACAAAAAAAAAAAAAAAAGAAGGAAAAAACGTGAAAAAGAAAGAAAAGAAAGAAGAAAAAGTTCAAAATAAGTGAGAATGAACTCACAAGTATTGGTTGTTGAAGAAAGGGTCCAAAAGTTTGAATCTGGCCCTAAATGTTTTGTGAATCTTCCCTTAGTGTTTCAAGTTATTTGTTGCATTCAAGAGTGAATTCTAACTTGATTTCATTACTTTGCTTACTATTGCTTAAAGAACCTTTGTTTATCCTTAATCTTTCTTTGTTAGCCAATAGCTTTAGCCCCATTACAACCCTTAATCTTGGTTGTTGTGTGTTTCAATATGTGGAGTGTGAAAGTGGTACAAGCATATGGAATCCCTGGTTCTCGCTTCTAAGTAATGGCATTCCGTTCATGAGATCATATCTATACATGCATTAATAATTCCAGAAAGTGCCTTCTTAGATCATGACATATGTGAGTGCTAGTCTACATGTTTACATCAATCTTCTCACATATACCTAGTATAGGGAGTGTAGTTAGAAAATCTGTGTGAATATAGAGACTATCTCTGGTGAGGAATTGAGGGAATTCTCTAAGGCATGTTACTACATTCAAAATGTTGTTTTAATTGATTAAATGCGAGCTAGTGAGTGGTGACTGTGATTAAGTGTACGCTCGAGGGTAAGGATAACTAAAATCTGTGGGAGTACTGATTTTTAACATGTCATGCTTCATTGGAAATCCCTGAGGCAAACGTTGGAAGGTCTAGGTTATGTTCTGTTTTGTTTTGTTTTATTTGTTTCGTTTTGCTCAAGGACTAGCAAAAGCTAAGTGTGGGGGAATTTGATAGGAGCATATTTATGCGACATAGTTAGCTTGTTTTCTCACATTTATGTTGTTAGTTCTTATTTATTATAGTGTTTTAAGCTATTTTCGTGTGTTTTCAGGTTCATATGACAAAGTTGGCAAGAGAGTGCAATTTGGAGCAGTTTGGGGCTGGAATGGATAGCTTACATATGGAGCACAAGGAATGGACGAATTTGAAGTTCAAGAGAGGCTAGGAATGTGCTAAAGAGTTGAAGAAATTAATTCAAGACAAAGAAGATAAGGAATAAGCTAAAATGAAGGAACATTATCCAAAACCTTATCCAACCTTATCTTATCCAAACTAACCTTATCTTATCTTATCCTATCCTAATCTTATCATACCTTAATTCCAGCTGCAAGGGGGAGTTCTTTTCAGACTTGGACACATAAAAACCTATTTCTAGAAGCCCTATCCCTTCTCCTACAAATCAGCCGCACCTAGCCTTTCTAGAAGCCATGTTTCCTGCCACTAAACCTATTCCTATTTCTTCCTGGTTTCTGCCATTTAGTTAACCTTTTTCCTTGGGGATTTGGAGTGCCAATCCTTCTTCAAAGCTACCTAGGCCGTGCATTTTTCTCCCTATAAATGCAAGTGCCGCACCATTCATTCAGAACACACCATTCACCACAATTTCGCACCATACACACTCATTTACATACTTCCCTCTAGTGTTGCAACTGTGCAAGCAAGGAGAAGAATGAGCCACCTGGAGCAATGCTTGCCATTCAAGATGTTGGATTGTTGAAGAATTTCTAGGTGTATTCTATCTTTGTTTTCAATGTTTAAATTTAATTTTGGCACGATTATAATGTAACCAATCTGTGCCTAAGATTACATCCGAATCAACAATATCTAACAGAATAAGATTAGCTAGCATAACCACATCCTCTACCATCAGTGGACATCCTGGATATACATAGTCAACATAACATCTCTCCAACGCATAGCAAACTCTAAATCATACCCTAGAGGCGTAGGATGAGGTTGCATCACTTGAGCAAATGTATGAGAAATAACATAATGTGTAGCACCACAATCAATTAAAACTCTAGCAAAGTGACCAAGAATGTTTAACGTACCCATGATCAAGTCTGGATGATTCTTAGCATCTTGCAGAGATATATTGTTAATACATCCCTGGGCTTGTTGTCGTTCCCCATGACCTCTATTAACTTGATTACCTCGGCCCTGACTTGGCTGACCAAATTGCCTTGAAGATCCTGCACTACTGGAAGCAATCTCTACCTGCTGGGGCTGTCTTCCCTGGTACCATTGAGATCCACCAGCTGGAATGGGAGGATACGGTGTCATCCGGGTCGTGCTAATATGGTAGCTGATGCACTATTGAGTATCATTCGGGTCGTGCTAATGTGGTAGCTGATGCACTGAGTAGGAAACCTCAAGGTAGACTCAATGCTTTACATGCTTGTTGTGTTCCCTTTCTTGCTAAACTGAGGGCAACTGGAGTAAAGTTGGAGTTGAAAGATTGAAGCGAAGCTTTTCTTGCTAGTTTTCAAGTCAGGCCAGTTTTGGTGGATCGTATACTCGAAGCTCAGATGGTGGATGAAGAAATTCAAGAAATGGTTCAATTAAGAAATGAAGGGAAAAAGAAAGATCTCAGGATTCGAGAATCAGATGGTATGCTTATGCAGGAAAACAGAATGTATGTACCGAATAATGAGGAATTAAAGAAGGAAATTTTGGATGAAGCGCATTGTTCAGCTTATGCGATGCACCCAGGAGGAACTAAAATGTACCATACCATTCGACCATTTTATTATTGGCCGGGTATGAAGAGGGAAATTGCTGAGTATGTGAGTAGATGTATTATTTGCCAGCAAGTTAAAGCAAAAAGAAAGAAGCCTTTTGGGCGAATGCAGCCACTTCCCGTTCCTTAGTGGAAATGGGAAAATATAACTATGGATTTCGTGTAAAAGCTTCCTCGTACACGAAATGGATTCGATGGTGTTTGGGTGATTGTAGATCGACTTACCAAGTCAGCGCACTTCATTCCAGTGAGGGAAAAGTATCCTCTGAATAAATTGGCTAAGTTGTTCATTACGAAGATTGTGAAGTATCATGGTGTTCCAGTGAATATTATTTCTGATCGAGACCCAAGATTTACTTCTAAATTTTGGGTAGCTTTTCAGGAAGCTCTTGGTACAAATTTGCTTTATAGCACTGCTTATCATCCTCAAACTGATGGGCCATCTGAGAGGACGATTCAGACATTGGAGGATATGTTGAGATCTTCAGTGTTACAATTTGGTGATTCCTGGCATGCTCGTCTAGACTTGATGGAATTTGCTTACAATAATAGTTTTCACTCGAGCATTGGTATGTCACCATTTGAGGCACTTTATGGTAGGGCGTGTCGTACGCCATTGTGTTGGTCTGAGGTTGGTGAAAGAGTGTTAGAAGGCCCAGAGATTGTCGATGAGACTACTCAAAATATTCAGGTGATTAAGTCCAACCTGAAAGCAGCCCAGGATCGACAGAAGAGTTTAGCAGATCGACATGCTACTGATCAAGTGTATGATGTGGGTGATTGGGTATTTTTGAAATTGTCACCTTGGAGAGGTGTGGTACGATTTGGAAAAAGAGGCAAGCTGAGTCCTAGGTACATAGGACCTTATGTGATCACTGAAGGAATTGGTGAAGTTGCCTACCGGTTGGAGTTGCCTCCGGAGTTATCTAAGGTTCATAATGTGTTCCACGTCTCTATGCTTCGACATTACATTTCTGATCCTTCGCATGTGATCCCTCCTCAACCGCTAGAGATTAATCCGGATTTGACATACGATGAGGAACCAGTCACTATCTTGGATTGGAAAGATAAGGTTCTAAGGAACAAGACGGTGAGCTTGGTGAAGGTGTTGTGGAGGAACCATTCTGTAGAAGAACCTATCTGGGAGACAGAAGATCGAATGAGAGAGATGTACCCAAGGTTATTCTATGGGTATTAAGCGGTTTATTTGATTGTGGGAATTTTGGGGATGAAATTCTATAAGGAGGGGAGATTGTCACAGCCCGTCCCGAAAATTTTATATCGGGAGTGTGAAATGACGGATTTACCCTTAGCGGGTATTAAGGTATGTGTGTGTGACGTTATTTGGTTTAACTTATTATAAGTTTTGGATTAAAATTTTGGCTTTTGTTAATTTTGTGGTTAGGGAATTAGATGAAATGGATGGTGAGGATTGGTGTTGGACACCTCACACACTCCCTGTCCTCTCCCTCTTTCCCGTAACTCTCTCTCTCCTCCCTCACGATTCTCTCACTCTCTCTCACCCATATCGTACGGACCTCACCCAAAACCCTCCAAAACTCAGCGGATCGAAGCTATTGAGGTAAGATTCTTCATCATTTCGTCGTCCTGAGTTAAATGGTACTAATTTTAGATAGTGAAACCTTCGATATAACGGGAAACCCGAACCCCCCAATTTGTGTCACTGTTCATGCACATGTGAAATGTTGGGTTTCAGGGAATTCTAAGCTTATAGTGAGCTTAGTGAGGTCCCAAGGAAGCTCAGAGTGCTTCGTTTGAAGGTTTTGGACGTCGGGATCACTAGGTTCGAGCTTGGCCGGTGTTTCTTGGATTTTCCCGATGAGATTTTGTTTTTTTTAGAGCTTTAAAGTAGTATATCGTGAATCTACATGGTTGGGGCTTTAAATTGATATAAAATATGAAGAAAATGGTTAAGAAACGAAGGAGAACAAGGAGTTTCAAATTTGGCCGGAAACCGGCCACCGGAAAGTTCAGTCCGGCGAGCCGAGGTTAGGGATGATGCGCGTGGGGGCGCGTGACCCCGTGCCTCTCCCGGCGCGTGGGGGCACGTGCAGCTTCTAAAAATTTTTCTAAATATTTCTCGACGTCCGTGACGTTGAGTAGGTCGATGTGGTATATTCATATACCCAAATTGAGCATCGTATAAGAAGTTATTTCGAATTGTTGGTGATGTGTTTAAATTAACATTTTTATAGTTGTTTCGCATATAGGTCACACCTATCCTGAGTACGAGCGCATCCAGGGACGTCACGGGGGTTACGTCCCATCGACTTATCAATGAGTGGGCAGTTTTGTTTTCGTATTACCTATATACTACTGTTTTCCCAAAAAATGCGTTTATATGAAAATATGATTTAAATTGCCATGCATGCAATTGTTGAGATATTTAAATTGATAATTGATGCATATATATGTGAATTGACGCGGTGGACGCACAGGTGAGTCTTTACATTATTCAGACGATTTATTTTATGTGAATTATGTTGAGAGCTCATAACCTGCACGTCTGGTGTTAGTGCTTATATTATTCACCACACCGCACACTCGCCTTGGATCCAAGTAGGTGGATGTCGTACAGATCATTAGAGGGGTTCCGACATGCCAGTCGTACAGACCATTAGAGGGGTTCCGACTGGTGGGTGACCTTAGATTATGTGCACAGATGATTAATGAGAGAAGCACTAGAGCATATTATTTCACCATCTTAGTCGTACAGACTACTATAGGTAGTTCCGACTTATGTGCAGTGTAGTGTCGTACAGGTCACAGTTGGTGACTCTAGCAGGGCCGTACAGGTCACAGTTGGTGACTCCGGCTGCATGGGATAGTGAGCTATAGAATCAGCCGTACTGGACCACTGCAGGGTCTCCGGTTGATTTATTATTTCACCTGATTATATTGATGCATTCATATTATATTTTGGCATGGCATGACATATTCTTTCTGAGATGTTATGTTGATAGTTGGTGAGCGGAGTTTGATGATATATGTGTTTATATGTTTATATACTATTTTTCTGGGAAAGTATACAGGTTTTACGGTGAGGGGTTAGAAACGTTTTAAATAAAATGTTTTTGGAAAATCTTTGGTTTTACTAACCCACTCACCTTTGTTTTGCGCCCCTCCTGGTTCTAGTTAGCAGTTGGTGGCTCACGAGGTCTTTTTCGGCATTCTGACAAACGTTCTGTATGTAAGACTCACCTGCGGGTGTTGTACTTTAATTATGGTCCTACTTGACTGCACTTATACCTACGCTCTGAATTCGTGTGTTTTACTTTATAACTCTCTCTTGTATGCTAGTAGGTTATATTGCTAGTGGTTGGTTTAAATTCCTTCATATTTTTGTTATATCTTGCTTCCGTGTCGCACTTTTGGCTACGTCACACTCACGTGACGGCCAGCACGCCTTGATTCTAGGATCAGGGTGTGTCAGTTTGTTATCAGAGCCTAGGTTGCAGTCCTGTATAATTGTTAATGCTCTAATGATCTTTTGATGTTTTCTGTCAGAATTATGCCGCCTCGTAGGGAATCCCCCCGTACTTCTGAACCTAATTTCCCTGATATTACTCAGTTAGGGGAAGCAATGGCCCAGGCTTTACAGAATGCAATTCGTCCTCCTCCCCCTTCTCAGAGGACACCCCTGGAGACTATGTACAATTTGAAGTTGGATCGTTTTATGGGTGATGAGGGTCATGAGGGGGCAGAGAAATGGCTAGACCATATTGAAAAGACGTTTCAGGTGATGCAAAGTCAGGGGAACTTTCCGGCTGATAGGTGGGTTAAGACCACTACCTGGTTTTTGGGTCGAGAGCCGGCAGGTTGGTGGAGGAATCAAACTCAGTTTATGCCCCCAACAATGGCATCTGATTGGGAGGTATTTAAAGAGAATTTCAAGAAAATATTTGTCCCTCCAGAGTATATTGATCGCAAGAAATAGGAATTTACTCGATTGAAACAAAGGAATATGTCAGCACATGAGTACTACAAAAAGTTTACTGATTTGTCTCGTTATGACCCTGATACAGCTGGTAATCAGGTGGAGATGCTTCGACGTTTCAAGTTGGGAACTAAGAGAAAATGGCGGACTTTTGCCAGTGCACTTCTCTGCGCCGATTATCATGAGTTTTTCGAGATTTTGGTTAGGATGGAGGACTCCGATAATCTTCCCAGTGACAGTGAGGATGACGAGGACAAGAATGATGGTCAGAACAAGGATGATAAAGGTAAGGGTATCTCCATTCCGGGACCTTGCAAGACGCAGAATTTTAAGAAGAGTGGAGCAAGTTCGAGTTCTTCTAGTGGAGGATATAGTATTACTGGCCCGAGGAGAGGTGGTGGAAGATTTTTTGGTGGACCCAGATTATAGAGGCTGATGGATTCCGATGGTGCTGGTGGTTCTGGTGCTCCGTGGTGTCGCCGTTGTAATTTTCGTCATCATGGTGAGTACAGGAGAGGTGGTGGTGCTTGTTATACTTGTGGATAAATGGGACATCGGGCTTCTCAATGTCCCCAGGGTCAGCAGAGACCTCAGCAGACCACTATGCCACCTCCAGCGCCGATTCAGCAGAGCTTTGGACCGGGCAGTTATGGCCAGTCGGGTCGTGGTGGTGCTTACCACTACCAGGGAGATGCTGCTCCTTATGTTTCTGGACCTTATCAGTATCCCCAGGAGCCTTATTCTTAGACGGGGTATTCCCACGACTTTGGGGGTTATTCTTCTTATTCTTCCATGCCAGCTGGTGGATCTCAGTGGCATCAGGGAGGTCAGCCCCGTCAGGGGGAAGTTGCTGCTGGTGGTGTAGGATCATCTAGGCAGCCTAGTCAGTCAGGCCAGGGACGTACTTCTCAGGGGCGAGGTAATCAAGGCATCAGAGGTCGTGGTGGACGACAGTAAGCTCAGGGGCGTGTTAATCACATCTCACTTCAAGATGCTCATAACCATCCCGATTTGATCATGGGTACGTTAAATGTTGTTGGTCATTTTGCTAGAGTTTTGATTGATTGTGGTGCTACGCATTCTGTGATTTCTCATACGTTTGCTCAAATGACTCAACCCCACCCTTCACCTCTAGGATTTGATTTAGAGTTTGTCATACCTAGAGGAGATAAGTGTTATGTTGATAGTGTGTGTCTTGGGTGTCCAGTGATGGTAGAGGGCGTAGTTATGCTAGCTGATCTTATTCTATTAGATATTGTGGATTTTGATGTGATTCTTGGAGCAGATTGGTTGCATTATAATCGTGCCCATATTGATTGTTATGGGAAATCAATTACTTTTTATCGTCCTGGACTACCCGGGCTTACTTTTTTGGGTGAAAGAAGTGGGGTGAGACATGGTGTTATTTCTGCCATAAAAGCAAGGAAGTTATTATCGAAGGGTTGCCAAGGATATTTAGCACATGTGGTGTTAAATGATGTTGTTCCTAGCAGTGTAGAAGAAGTTGGTGTGGTCAGGCATTATCCTGATGTATTTCCTGATGATTTGCTGGGGTTGCCGCCAGATAGAGATGTGGAATTCTCTATCAACTTGCTTCCAGGTACTGACCCTATATCTCTAACTCCTTATAGAATGGCTCCTGCAGAGTTGAGAGAATTAAAAATTCAGTTACAAGAATTACTTGATAAAGGTTTCATTCAACCTAGTTCGTCACCTTGGGGAGCTCCAGTATTATTTGTGAGGAAGAAAGATGGAACTCTGAGATTGTGCATTGATTATAGGCAATTGAACCGAGTAACGATTAAAAACCGTTATCCATTGCCTCGCATTGATGATTTGTTTGACCAGCTGAAAGGTGCGTGTGTATTCTTTAAGATTGACTTGAGATCTGGTTATTATCAGTTGAAGATTAAAGATGAAGATGTACCTAAGATGGCTTTCAGAACCCGTTACGGACATTATGAATTTCTGGTTATGCCATTTGGGTTGACCAATGCACCTGCAGCTTTCATGAGGCTAATGAACGAACTATTCCAGTAATATCTTGATAAATTTGTTATTGTTTTTATTGATGATATTCTGGTATACTCTAAATCTAAAGCAGATCATATCCGACATCTTAACTTGGTATTAAAGAAGTTGAGGGAACATCAGTTGTATGCCAAGTTAAGTAAATGTCAGTTTTGGTTGATTGAAGTGGCATTTTTGGGGCATGTGGTATCGGCTCAAGGAATTCAAGTAGATCCTCAAAAGATAGCAGCAGTGGAGAATTGGGAGCAACCTCAAACCGTCACTAAGGTACGAAGTTTTCTTGGTTTGGCAGGCTATTATCGACGGTTTGTTCAGGATTTTTCTATGATTGCTTTGCCGTTAACGAAGTTGACCAGGAAGGATGTTAAATTCGAGTGGGATGAGAATTGTGAGCAGAGTTTCCAGCAATTGAAATATTGCCTCACTCATGCTCCAGTATTGGTACTTCCTGATGATAGCGGTAATTTTGAGATTTACAGTGATGCTTCCTTGAATGGTTTGGGATGTGTTTTGATGCAGCATAATAGAGTGATTGCCTATGCTTCTCGACAGTTGAAGAATCATGAAAGGAATTATCCTACTCACGATCTTGAATTGGCAGCCATTGTCTTTGCCTTGAAGATTTGGAGACATTATTTATATGGTGAGAAGTGTAGGATCTTCACTGATCATAAGAGTCTCCAATATCTATTTACTCAACATGATCTTAATCTTCGTCAACGAAGACGGATGGAATTATTAAGTGATTATGACTGCACTATTGAGTATCATCCGGGTCGTGCTAATGTGGTAGCTGATGCACTGAGTAGGAAACCTCAAGGTAGACTCAATGCTTTATATGCTTGTCGTGTTCCCTTTCTTGCTGAACTGAGGGCAACTAGAGTAAAGTTGGAGTTAGAAGATCAAAGCGAAGCTTTTCTTGCTAGTTTTCAAGTCAGGCCATTTTTGGTGGATCGTATACTCGAAGCTCAGATGGTGGATGAAGAAATTCAAGAAATGGTTCAATTAAGAAATGAAGGGAAAAAGAAAGATCTCAGGATTCGAGAATCAGATGGTATGCTTATGCAGGAAAACAGAATGTATGTACCGAATAATGAGGAATTAAAGAAGGAAATTTTGGATGAAGCGCATTGTTCAGCTTATGCGATGCACCCAGGAGGAACTAAAATGTACCATACCATTCAACCATTTTATTATTGGCCGGGTATGAAGAGGGAAATTGCTGTGTATGTGAGTAGATGTATTATTTGCCAGCAAGTTAAAGCAAAAAGAAAAAAGCCTTTTGGGCGAATGCAGCCACTTTCCGTTCCCCAGTGGACATGGGAAAATATAACTATGGATTTTGTGTATAAGCTTCCTCGTACACGAAATGGATTCGATGGTGTTTAGGTGATTGTAGATCGACTTACCAAGTCAGCGCACTTCATTCCAGTGAGGGAAAAGTATCCTCTGAATAAATTGGCTAAGTTGTTCATTACGAAGATTGTTAAGTATCATGGTGTTCCAGTGAATATTATTTCTGATCGAGACCCAAGATTTACTTCTAAATTTTGGGTAGCTTTTCAGGAAGCTCTTGGTACAAATTTGCTTTATAGCACTGCTTATCATCCTCAAGCTGATGGGCAATCTAAGAGGACGATTCAGACATTGGAGGATATGTTGAGATCTTCAGTGTTACAATTTGGTGATTCCTGGCATGATCGTCTAGACTGGATGGAATTTGCTTACAATAATAGTTTTCACTCGAGCATTGGTATGTCACCATTTGAGGCACTTTATGGTAGGGCGTGTCGTACGCCATTGTGTTAGTCTGAGGTTGGTGAAAGGGTGTTAGAAGGCCCAGAGATTGTGGATGAGACTACTCAAAATATTCAGGTTATTAAGTCTAACCTGAAAGCAGGCCGGGATCGACAAAAGAGTTTAGCAGATCGACATGCTACTGATCGAGTGTATGATGTGGATGATTGGGTATTTTTGAAATTGTCACCTTGGAGAGGTGTGGTACGATTTGGAAAAAGAGGCAAGCTGAGTCCTAGGTACATAGGACCTTATTTGATCACTGAAGGAATTGGTGAAGTTGCCTACCGGTTGGAGTTGCCTCCGGAGTTATCTAAGGTTCATAATGTATTCCACGTCTCTATGCTTCGACATTACATTTCTGATCCTTCGCATGTGACCCCTCCTCAACCGCTAGAGATTAATCCGGATTTGACATACGATGAGGAACCAGTCACTATCTTGGATTGGAAAGATAAGGTTCTAAGGAACAAGACGGTGAGTTTGGTGAAGGTGTTGTGTTAGAACCATTCTGTAGAAGAAGCTACCTGGGAGACAGAAGATCGAATGAGAGAGATGTACCCAAGGTTATTCTATGGGTATTAAGCAGTTTATTTGATTGTGGGAATTTCAGGGATGAAATTCTATAAGGAGGGGAGATTGTCACAGCCCGTCCCGAAAATTTTATATCGGGAGCGTGAAATGACGGATTTACCCTTAGCGGGTATTAAGGTATGTGTGTGTGACGTTATTTGGTTTAACTTATTATAAGTTTTGGATTAAAATTTTGGCTTTTGTTAATTTTGTGGTTAGGGAATTAGATGAAATGGATGGTGAGGATTGGTGTTGGACACCTCACACACTCCCTGTCCTCTCCCTCTTTCCCGTAACTCTCTCTCTCCTCCCTCACGATTCTCTCACTCTCTCTCACCCATATCATACGGACCTCACCCAAAACCCTCCAAAACTCAGCGGATCGAAGCTATTGAAGTTAGATTCTTCATCCTTTCGTCGTCCTAAGTTGAATGGTACTAATTTTAGATAGTGAAACCTTCGATATAACGGGAAACCCGAACCCCCCAATTTGTGTCACTGTTCATGCACACGTGAAATGTTGTGTTTCAGGTTCATATGACAAAGTTGACAAGAGAGTGCAATTTGGAGCAGTTTGGGGCTGGAATGGATAGCTTACATATGGAGCACAAGGAATGGACGAATTTGAAGTTCAAGAGAGGCTAGGAATGTGCTAAAGAGTTGAAGAAATTAATTCAAGACAAAGAAGATAAGGAATAAGCTAAAATGAAGGAACATTATCCAAAACCTTATCCAACCTTATCTTATCCAAACTAACCTTATCTTATCTTATCCTATCCTAATCTTATCATACCTTAATTCCAGCTGCAAGGGGGAGTTCTTTTCAGACTTGGACACATAAAAACCTATTTCTAGAAGCCCTATCCCTTCTCCTACAAATCAGCCGCACCTAGCCTTTCTAGAAGCCATGTTTCCTGCCACTAAACCTATTCCTATTTCTTCCTGGTTTCTGCCATTTAGTTAACCTTTTTCCTTGGGGATTTGGAGTGCCAATCCTTCTTCAAAGCTACCTAGGCCGTGCATTTTTCTCCCTATAAATGCAAGTGCCGCACCATTCATTCAGAACACACCATTCACCACAATTTCGCACCATACACACTCATTTACATACTTCCCTCTAGTGTTGCAACTGTGCAAGCAAGGAGAAGAATGAGCCACCTGGAGCAATGCTTGCCATTCAAGATGTTGGATTGTTGAAGAATTTCTAGGTGTATTCTATCTTTGTTTTCAATGTTTAAATTTAATTTTGGCACGATTATAATGTAACCAATCTGTGCCTAAGATTACATCCGAATCAACAATATCTAACAGAATAAGATTAGCTAGCATAACCACATCCTCTACCATCAGTGGACATCCTGGATATACATAGTCAACATAACATCTCTCCAACGCATAGCAAACTCTAAATCATACCCTAGAGGCGTAGGATGAGGTTGCATCACTTGAGCAAATGTATGAGAAATAACATAATGTGTAGCACCACAATCAATTAAAACTCTAGCAAAGTGACCAAGAATGTTTAACGTACCCATGATCAAGTCTGGATGATTCTTAGCATCTTGCAGAGATATATTGTTAATACATCCCTGGGCTTGTTGTCGTTCCCCATGACCTCTATTAACTTGATTACCTCGGCCCTGACTTGGCTGACCAAATTGCCTTGAAGATCCTGCACTACTGGAAGCAATCTCTACCTGCTGGGGCTGTCTTCCCTGGTACCATTGAGATCCACCAGCTGGAATGGGAGGATACGGTGTCATCCGGGTCGTGCTAATATGGTAGCTGATGCACTATTGAGTATCATTCGGGTCGTGCTAATGTGGTAGCTGATGCACTGAGTAGGAAACCTCAAGGTAGACTCAATGCTTTACATGCTTGTTGTGTTCCCTTTCTTGCTAAACTGAGGGCAACTGGAGTAAAGTTGGAGTTGAAAGATTGAAGCGAAGCTTTTCTTGCTAGTTTTCAAGTCAGGCCAGTTTTGGTGGATCGTATACTCGAAGCTCAGATGGTGGATGAAGAAATTCAAGAAATGGTTCAATTAAGAAATGAAGGGAAAAAGAAAGATCTCAGGATTCGAGAATCAGATGGTATGCTTATGCAGGAAAACAGAATGTATGTACCGAATAATGAGGAATTAAAGAAGGAAATTTTGGATGAAGCGCATTGTTCAGCTTATGCGATGCACCCAGGAGGAACTAAAATGTACCATACCATTCGACCATTTTATTATTGGCCGGGTATGAAGAGGGAAATTGCTGAGTATGTGAGTAGATGTATTATTTGCCAGCAAGTTAAAGCAAAAAGAAAGAAGCCTTTTGGGCGAATGCAGCCACTTCCCGTTCCTTAGTGGAAATGGGAAAATATAACTATGGATTTCGTGTAAAAGCTTCCTCGTACACGAAATGGATTCGATGGTGTTTGGGTGATTGTAGATCGACTTACCAAGTCAGCGCACTTCATTCCAGTGAGGGAAAAGTATCCTCTGAATAAATTGGCTAAGTTGTTCATTACGAAGATTGTGAAGTATCATGGTGTTCCAGTGAATATTATTTCTGATCGAGACCCAAGATTTACTTCTAAATTTTGGGTAGCTTTTCAGGAAGCTCTTGGTACAAATTTGCTTTATAGCACTGCTTATCATCCTCAAACTGATGGGCCATCTGAGAGGACGATTCAGACATTGGAGGATATGTTGAGATCTTCAGTGTTACAATTTGGTGATTCCTGGCATGCTCGTCTAGACTTGATGGAATTTGCTTACAATAATAGTTTTCACTCGAGCATTGGTATGTCACCATTTGAGGCACTTTATGGTAGGGCGTGTCGTACGCCATTGTGTTGGTCTGAGGTTGGTGAAAGAGTGTTAGAAGGCCCAGAGATTGTCGATGAGACTACTCAAAATATTCAGGTGATTAAGTCCAACCTGAAAGCAGCCCAGGATCGACAGAAGAGTTTAGCAGATCGACATGCTACTGATCAAGTGTATGATGTGGGTGATTGGGTATTTTTGAAATTGTCACCTTGGAGAGGTGTGGTACGATTTGGAAAAAGAGGCAAGCTGAGTCCTAGGTACATAGGACCTTATGTGATCACTGAAGGAATTGGTGAAGTTGCCTACCGGTTGGAGTTGCCTCCGGAGTTATCTAAGGTTCATAATGTGTTCCACGTCTCTATGCTTCGACATTACATTTCTGATCCTTCGCATGTGATCCCTCCTCAACCGCTAGAGATTAATCCGGATTTGACATACGATGAGGAACCAGTCACTATCTTGGATTGGAAAGATAAGGTTCTAAGGAACAAGACGGTGAGCTTGGTGAAGGTGTTGTGGAGGAACCATTCTGTAGAAGAACCTATCTGGGAGACAGAAGATCGAATGAGAGAGATGTACCCAAGGTTATTCTATGGGTATTAAGCGGTTTATTTGATTGTGGGAATTTTGGGGATGAAATTCTATAAGGAGGGGAGATTGTCACAGCCCGTCCCGAAAATTTTATATCGGGAGTGTGAAATGACGGATTTACCCTTAGCGGGTATTAAGGTATGTGTGTGTGACGTTATTTGGTTTAACTTATTATAAGTTTTGGATTAAAATTTTGGCTTTTGTTAATTTTGTGGTTAGGGAATTAGATGAAATGGATGGTGAGGATTGGTGTTGGACACCTCACACACTCCCTGTCCTCTCCCTCTTTCCCGTAACTCTCTCTCTCCTCCCTCACGATTCTCTCACTCTCTCTCACCCATATCGTACGGACCTCACCCAAAACCCTCCAAAACTCAGCGGATCGAAGCTATTGAGGTAAGATTCTTCATCATTTCGTCGTCCTGAGTTAAATGGTACTAATTTTAGATAGTGAAACCTTCGATATAACGGGAAACCTGATAGGAGCATATTTATGCGCCTTAGTTAGTTAGTTCTTATGCATTTATGTTGTGTTTTCTTGGTTAAATTAGTCTTTTAAGCTATTTTCATGTGTTTTCAGGTTTTAGAGACAAAGTGAGCAAAAGGATGCAATTTGGAGCATTTTGGAGCAAAATTGGGCTAGAATGGAGTTCATGCACATGAAGCACAAGGGATGGACGAATTTGAGGAATTGATGAAGCTAGGAAGGTGTTTCAAAGTTGAAGAATTGAATATACAAAGTTTCCTAGTTGAAGTAGGAAAGGGCTTAAACGAAGGATTCCTAAATGAAGAAGGATTCCTAAATGAAGAAGGATTCCTAATCAATGTAGGAGTCCTAATTGAAGATGGATTCCTAGACGAATGAAGTTTCCTACTCAAGCAAGTATTCCTACATGAAGAAGAAGAATTAAAGCCAAAGAATCAACTCAAGAGAAGGATCTTATCCAAAACCTCATCCATAACCTTATCTTAGCTTATCTTATCCAAACAAACCTTATCCTATCTTATCTTATCCTAATCCTAAATTATCCACATTCCAGCCACTTAGGAGGGTTTCTAACTAGATTAGGATGCTTAAAATGGGATTTCTAGAAGACCTAATCCTTTCCTACAAAGGTGCCACACCTTATCCCTTGTTTTTCTAGAAATCAGCCACAAAATAACCTTTCTAGAAGGCCTTATCCCTTCTCCTACAAAAGTGACGCCCCAAACCTTTCTAGGACTCCTAGAAACCTGATTATTCCTTTCCCCCTTGGTTTCTAAAAGCCTTAGCCTTTTCCTTCAAGGATTGTGTGTTATTATCCTATACAAATTAGGCTTTTAAATCCTTTTCCTTTGCTACATAGGGGCTGCGAATTTCAGCCTATAAATACCACCCTTTGCTGCACCATTTAGTCACCATCCTCTACCATATTTTCACTACACCATTCACCCAAACATACCTTGTGTGCCGTGAGTTTGCAAGGAGAAGAAGGAAGACAACTTGGAGCCGTGCATGCCATTCAAGGAGCTTGGATTGTGGAGCGTTTCTAGGTGTTTTCTATCTTTGTTTTAATGTTTAAATTTATTTATCTTTGTTTATTTGCGAGTATGAGGAACTAAACCCCCCTTGGCTAGGGGGGGATTTGAAACCATGTTTATGCTTGCTATATGATTTGATTACTTCTAATTGCGTTTCATAAGTTGTGAGTTCAATTTGCTTATCTATGTGAATTAAAACTTATTCTTGTATGTTGATTGAGGGTCGACACTTAGTTTGCATGCATGAATTTGATGCTAGGATATAAGGGAATTTCACCTAATCGTTATGAACTTATATTCACAAGTAGTAAAGGTTGTTGATCACAATCGTGTTAAGTAAATTCTTGGCATAAGTTTCATGCAATCATAGTAACAAGTGCTTCGTCAATGCTTATGGTTTTCATAGAACTTAATGATTCTTGCTTGTATCTCTATTATGCAGTCATGTAGGGGACTTGTGGGGAATGCTTTGGGTTGTCGTATGCAATTCATCCAATTCAATAACTTAAGGAAAATCTGAGGGTTAATTTAAGCGGACCTAATTAACTTGGGGCGTTGAGAATTCATGGTTTATTGAAAAGCAATTGGAAATCGTTTTATATGCAAGTGTGACATGTGTGGAGATGAACCCCTTAGCTAGCCTTCCATCCATTCAAATCATCCAAATTCGTTTTAAAATCTGTTTTAGTTTACAAAGTTTTGTTTTGTTTTTAAATTCGTCCAAAATCAATCCCCCTTTTCTTTGTTGAGTCATACTAGTTAGAAATCAATTTAGTTTGTGTTTTTAAGTGTCTTGAGTCAAGTTATAATCAATTTTCGTCCAAATTCTTCCTGAGTGTCAGAAACTACCCAGAAAGTGTTTTAAGGCAGTTTTGAGTGTTTGTTTGCTGTTTTGAGTCTTTTTGTTTGTTTTGGTGTTTTAAAGTTTAGTTTTGCATTCTTTGAGTCTAGTTTAGTGTTTTAAACTTG
This sequence comes from Malus sylvestris, assembly GCF_916048215.2. Classification (NCBI taxonomy): domain Eukaryota; kingdom Viridiplantae; phylum Streptophyta; class Magnoliopsida; order Rosales; family Rosaceae; genus Malus; species Malus sylvestris. Next base: position 86,939 of record NC_062260.1, on the reverse strand, counting down.
TTTTTACGTATTTGAGTCAGTTTTCAAGTGATTTAGCAATCCCTCCTAATCCCCGGCCTAGAACGATCCCTACTTACATACTTACTACAATCGATAAAAAGAGGGTTAATTTGTGTGTCAACATAATTTTCACATCAAATTTTGGCGCCGTTGCCGGGGATTAGCAAAGTTGCTAATCCCTTGGATTGTTTTATTTCAATTTGTTTTATTTGTGTCCAGATTCTTACTTTGTTTTTGTTTCTTGTTTTTAGGTACTAGTTTATGACTCGGAGCTCTCATCCGGTTCATGAACACATCTTGAACTTTGACGACGATTTTGAACGAGAGTTGAGACGAAAGAGGAAGAATCCAGAACCTAGTGAATCAAGTTCAAATTCGGAAGCCGAAGTTGAGATTGAGGAAGAGGAACCCACGGCACAAGTGGGTGAAGTTGAGACAGTCATGGCACAAGACAATCGTACAATCAAGGAGCTCTCGGCTTCGGGATTAGACAATGCCGCACCTCTATGTATTCAATATCCGGCGGCTGCCCAAGGAAAGACCGAGGAATTCGAGTTAAAGTCAAGTTTGCTACACCATATTCCGAAGTACCATGGGTTGTCCATGGAGGATCCTAACAAGCACTTGAAAGAGTTCGATGTGGTGTGTTCAAGCATGACTCCAATCAATGTCGACGGGAGTATATTGAAGATGAAGGCCTTTCCCTTTTCTCTCATGGAAAAGGCGAAAGATTGGTTGTATGAATTAGCTCCCGGAACGGTCACATCTTGGGAGAGCATGAAACGAGCTTTCTTGGAGAAGTTTTTCCCAACTTCTCGAGTCATCCTCCTACGAAAAAGGATAAGTGGAATTCAACAAGAAGAAGGTGAGTCTTTTCCTACATATTATGAACGTTTTAAATCTCTTGTTGCTTCTTGTCCACAGCATCAAATGAAGGAGGAGCTTCTTCTACAATACTTCTACGAGGGACTTTTACCAATCGAAAGACAAATGCTAGATGCCTCGGCGGGAGGAGCTTTGGTGGACAAGACTCCCACGGCAGCAAAGACTTTGATTGCTAATCGAGCGTTGAACGCTCAACAATACGAAGGTGTTGGCCAAAGAGGCACCCCACGGCAACACCAAGTGAACGAGGTAAGTGCCATAACCGAACTTCAAAACCAAATGGCTAACCTTACTACTTTGCTTTCTCAGGTTGTGGAAGGGCCAAAAGTTCAAAATGTAAGTGCGTGTGGCGTATGTTCCATGCAAGGACACCCTACGGACACATGCCCACAATTGATCGAGAACGGAGGGTGGGAGACCCTCAATGCCGTGGGTTTTGGGCAGCAATACCAACAAAGGAATGATCCCTTTTCTAACACCTACAATCCCGGTTGGCGTGATCATCCGAATTTCAAATGGCGGGAACCCCAACAAGGCCAACAACAAAACACATTTCGGCAACAACCCCCGGGTTTCTATCAAAAGCCATTCGCACCAAATCAAACTCAAATACATTCTGCCCCAACAAATTCAGGTACGTCCTTGGATAATGATGCAATTCTTAAATTACTTAACACTTTGTCTCAGGGGCAAGAGAATCAAGCCGCAGCATTGCAAAGCCAAGCTAAAAGGGTGGATCACTTGGAAAAACAAATTGGGCAAATTGCGGAGTTTGTAGGACAGTTTCGAGACCAAGGAAGACTCCCTAGCAGGGGATTCGAAACCGCCAAAGCAATTACATTAAGGAGTGGCAAACAAGTTGGAACCGAACCCCAAGCATCCAATTCAAGTCAAAAAGAGGATGAAAAGCTACTGTTTGAGGAAGAACCCCAAACCTCAACCACGGCAAGGAAGGAGAAAACAATGCCGCAGCCTCCTATTGCACCTTTGCCGTGTCCTACACCTAAGGTAAGTCATAATTCGACCCAATCAAGTTCTATTCCACTAAACGTGCCCTTTCCTAGCAGGTTGATGCAAGCCAAGAACGACGAGGAGGAAAAAGACATTCTGGAGACGTTTAGGAAGGTGCATGTCAACATCCCACTCCTCGATGCAATAAAGCAAATCCCGAAATATGCTAAGTTCTTGAAGAAGCTTTGCACAACAAGGAATCGGATTCGGGAGAAAGAGGTGGTACACGTAAGTGAGAATGTATCTGCGTTGTTGCAAAGAAAGTTACCACCTAAATGCAAAGATCCAGGTAGTTTCACTATCCCTTGTGTTATTGGTAATACGAGGTTTGATCATGCTATGCTAGATTTAGGTGCATCAATCAATGTCATGCCATATTCTGTTTATGCATCGATGAATCTAGGCGAGCTTAAACATGATGGTGTTATTATTCAATTAGCCGATCGATCTAATGCATATCCGAAAGGAGTTTTGGAGGATGTTTTGGTGCAGGTAGACCATTTGATTTTTCCTGCAGATTTTTATGTGCTTGACATGGAAGATTCGGTACAATCTCCATCATCACCACTCTTACTTGGACGTCCTTTCATGAAAACAGCTCAAACCAAGATTGACGTGGCCAAGGGAGCAGTCACTATGGCGTTTGGTGGTGATATGATTAATTTCAAAGTTTCCGAATCTACTGAGAATACTAATGATGTTCGTTCTTGTTGTGCCATTGATGTAATTAAAAGTAAAAGGCAGGAACGTTCAACACCAATCAAGAAGATTGCATTTCCAACGATCAATAAAGAGGGAATTGGAGTAAAACACAAGGATTACACGGCCACAACCCTCAAACCCCCAAATCTGGTCGAGAGCACCCCACATGCATTTGTTGATTGTGCTGCCGCTTCCTTGCCGAACATTGGTAAGCCACCTATTCCGATTTCAATTCCCATTTCAACTAATAGGTTGTTACCTCCGTTGGTGCAGGTACCTAATCGAATGCAAAGTGGTGGGGAAGTTTACATTGATTTGTGGAAGCACAAGGACCCAATCAGGAGGGATTACTATCCCCTTCCATTCATAGAGCCAATGTATGAGTATTTTGAGGAGCATAACGTGGAAGATGTATCCCTCGATGACGTGGGCCCTATTCAAGCTTGATTGGAGGCATCGTCCGGCTGGAAGACGTTAAAGCAAGCGCTTCTTGGGAGGCAACCCATGCAAATAAAGACAACCTAGGAAGCTCCGGCATCATAATCAGATTTGCGTTTCTAAACCCTACTCTTTATTGCGTTTACTTTGCCATATTTGTCATGTTTGCTAGTTGTGTTATTTGCTTGTTTTTGTGTGAGTCTATGTTTGAAACATTGAGGACAATGTTTGGTTTAAGTGTGGGGGGGTAAACAAAGTGTTTTTGTTGCTAAATTCGTAGGATTTTACCACCTAACATTTCAAAGGTTGTTTTTCATTATTTTTAAGTGTTTTTAGAATGTTTTGATGTGTTTTGATGTGGCTTTACCAGAAAATCCGAAAATTCAAGAAAAAATTCGAAAAAATTTTGAAAAAAAACCCAAAAAAGAGTCGTTTTAAAGTTGTTTTTGTTTGTTTGTGTCTTAGAGTACCTTCCAACACAATGATGAGGATTTGGTCTTTAATTGCATGACCGTTAAAGAAAGTTACTAACATGGATGGAAGTTTGATATGCTCTTTTGTTTATGCTTGGTTATAGTTATAGTTTACAAATTCACATGTGATCACAAAGGAAAAAATCAGTTTTTGTTACATGCTTGAAGGAAGTAACTCAAACTAACGCTACAACCCTGTGAGACTTGAGCCTAAACATTCTTTGGAGAGTTAATAATCTGTGAATTTGTTGTTTTCTAAAAGTCGTTGCATGATCTCATCATTCTTTGCTTGGTTGCTACTTAGAAGGCGTTTCATCATTATAGATCCAAATATTAGAACTCATACCCATTTCATTCAAAGCTTAAAATTGAGTGCATAACATATAACAAGATGAAGTTGTTTAGTAGTTATCACCAAAGCCAAAAAGCCTTCATCCCATGCATTTGTTTTGTAGGATTAACCCCTTTGAGCCTTATTTAGCCTATTTTTGTTGTTAGCCACATTATCCTTACCTAGCCTAGAGTAGGACTATCCATACCCTTGTTCTTAAAGGATAATAAAACTTGACTTAGAGGGAATTCCTTTTGATCAACGTTGTGCAGAAAAGTAAGTGTGGGGGAAGGGAAAGTTTGTGTGCCAAAAGAAGTAAGGATGGCACGGGTTAGACAAAGAAAAAAAAAAAACAAAAAAAAAAAAAAAAAACAAAAAAAAAAAAAGAAAATTCGTAGAAAAAGAAAGAAAAAAAAGAGAAAAGTGTGAAAAGTATGAAAAGGAGTTGAAAGAGCATAAAATGAGCTCTAAGTTGTTGGTTGTTGAAGCAAGGGTCCAAAAAGTTGCATTTGACCCTAAATATGCATGCGCATTCCCCTTTGTGTTTAAAGTTGTTTTCTACACTCTAAAGTGAATTCTAAGTGTCAATTTCATTGCTTTGCTTACTATTGTTTTAAGAACATTTGTTTATCCTTTACCCTTCTTTGTTAGCCAATACCCCAAGCCCCGTTACAACCCTTTACTTTAATCTTGAGTGTTATGTGTTTCAATTTGTGGAGTTTAACATTGGTATGAGCATATGGTGTCGCTGGTTCTCGCATCTAAGTAGTAGCATTCCATTCATGAGATCATATTTAAACATGTTGTTAACTCCGGAAAGTGCTTCCTTTGTCATACATATATGTGAGCATTCGTTTTCATATTTACATCAATCTTCTCACATATAACTAGTATAGGGTGTGTAGTCAGAAATTCTGTGTGAAAATTGAGTGCATATCTAGTAAGGAATTGAGCAAATTCTCTAAGGCATGTTACTACATTCAAAACATCGTTTTTGGTTATTTGTGAACTAATAAGTAGTGACTATGATTAAGTATGTGCTTAAGCGTAAAGATGGCTAAAATCTGTGGGAATGATGATTTTTAACATGTCATGTGCATTGGAAATCCCTGAGGCGATTGTTGGAAGGTTTAGGTTGTGTTTTACTCGTTTTGTTTCGTTTATTTACTTTGTTTCGTTTTGTTTTGCTCGAGGACTAGCAAAAGCTAAGTGTGGGGGAATTTGATAGGAGCATATTTATGCGCCTTAGTTAGTTAGTTCTTATGCATTTATGTTGTGTTTTCTTGGTTAAATTAGTCTTTTAAGCTATTTTCATGTGTTTTCAGGTTTTAGAGACAAAGTGAGCAAAAGGATGCAATTTGGAGCATTTTGGAGCAAAATTGGGCTAGAATGGAGTTCATGCACATGAAGCACAAGGGATGGACGAATTTGAGGAATTGATGAAGCTAGGAAGGTGTTTCAAAGTTGAAGAATTGAATATACAAAGTTTCCTAGTTGAAGTAGGAAAGGGCTTAAACGAAGGATTCCTAAATGAAGAAGGATTCCTAATCAATGTAGGAGTCCTAATTGAAGATGGATTCCTAGACGAATGAAGTTTCCTACTCAAGCAAGTATTCCTACATGAAGAAGAAGAATTAAAGCCAAAGAATCAACTCAAGAGAAGGATCTTATCCAAAACCTCATCCATAACCTTATCTTAGCTTATCTTATCCAAACAAACCTTATCCTATCTTATCTTATCCTAATCCTAAATTATCCACATTCCAGCCACTTAGGAGGGTTTCTAACTAGATTAGGATGCTTAAAATGGGATTTCTAGAAGACCTAATCCTTTCCTACAAAGGTGCCACACCTTATCCCTTGTTTTTCTAGAAATCAGCCACAAAATAACCTTTCTAGAAGGCCTTATCCCTTCTCCTACAAAAGTGACGCCCCAAACCTTTCTAGGACTCCTAGAAACCTGATTATTCCTTTCCCCCTTGGTTTCTAAAAGCCTTAGCCTTTTCCTTCAAGGATTGTGTGTTATTATCCTATACAAATTAGGCTTTTAAATCCTTTTCCTTTGCTACATAGGGGCTGCGAATTTCAGCCTATAAATACCACCCTTTGCTGCACCATTTAGTCACCATCCTCTACCATATTTTCACTACACCATTCACCCAAACATACCTTGTGTGCCGTGAGTTTGCAAGGAGAAGAAGGAAGACAACTTGGAGCCGTGCATGCCATTCAAGGAGCTTGGATTGTGGAGCGTTTCTAGGTGTTTTCTATCTTTGTTTTAATGTTTAAATTTATTTATCTTTGTTTATTTGCGAGTATGAGGAACTAAACCCCCCTTGGCTAGGGGGGGATTTGAAACCATGTTTATGCTTGCTATATGATTTGATTACTTCTAATTGCGTTTCATAAGTTGTGAGTTCAATTTGCTTATCTATGTGAATTAAAACTTATTCTTGTATGTTGATTGAGGGTCGACACTTAGTTTGCATGCATGAATTTGATGCTAGGATATAAGGGAATTTCACCTAATCGTTATGAACTTATATTCACAAGTAGTAAAGGTTGTTGATCACAATCGTGTTAAGTAAATTCTTGGCATAAGTTTCATGCAATCATAGTAACAAGTGCTTCGTCAATGCTTATGGTTTTCATAGAACTTAATGATTCTTGCTTGTATCTCTATTATGCAGTCATGTAGGGGACTTGTGGGGAATGCTTTGGGTTGTCGTATGCAATTCATCCAATTCAATAACTTAAGGAAAATCTGAGGGTTAATTTAAGCGGACCTAATTAACTTGGGGCGTTGAGAATTCATGGTTTATTGAAAAGCAATTGGAAATCGTTTTATATGCAAGTGTGACATGTGTGGAGATGAACCCCTTAGCTAGCCTTCCATCCATTCAAATCATCCAAATTCGTTTTAAAATCTGTTTTAGTTTACAAAGTTTTGTTTTGTTTTTAAATTCGTCCAAAATCAATCCCCCTTTTCTTTGTTGAGTCATACTAGTTAGAAATCAATTTAGTTTGTGTTTTTAAGTGTCTTGAGTCAAGTTATAATCAATTTTCGTCCAAATTCTTCCTGAGTGTCAGAAACTACCCAGAAAGTGTTTTAAGGCAGTTTTGAGTGTTTGTTTGCTGTTTTGAGTCTTTTTGTTTGTTTTGGTGTTTTAAAGTTTAGTTTTGCATTCTTTGAGTCTAGTTTAGTGTTTTAAACTTGTTTTTACGTATTTGAGTCAGTTTTCAAGTGATTTAGCAATCCCTCCTAATCCCCGGCCTAGAACGATCCCTACTTACATACTTACTACAATCGATAAAAAGAGGGTTAATTTGTGTGTCAACATAATTTTCACATCAAAACCCGAACCCCCCAATTTGTGTCACTGTTCATGCACATGTGAAATGTTGGGTTTCAGGGAATTCTAAGCTTATAGTGAGCTTAGTGAGGTCCCAAGGAAGCTCAGAGTGCTTCGTTTGAAGGTTTTGGACGTCGGGATCACTAGGTTCGAGCTTGGCCGGTGTTTCTTGGATTTTCCCGATGAGATTTTGTTTTTTTTAGAGCTTTAAAGTAGTATATCGTGAATCTACATGGTTGGGGCTTTAAATTGATATAAAATATGAAGAAAATGGTTAAGAAACGAAGGAGAACAAGGAGTTTCAAATTTGGCCGGAAACCGGCCACCGGAAAGTTCAGTCCGGCGAGCCGAGGTTAGGGATGATGCGCGTGGGGGCGCGTGACCCCGTGCCTCTCCCGGCGCGTGGGGGCACGTGCAGTTTCTAAAAATTTTTCTAAATATTTCTCGACGTCCGTGACGTTGAGTAGGTCGATGTGGTATATTCATATACCCAAATTGAGCATCGTATAAGAAGTTATTTCGAATTGTTGGTGATGTGTTTAAATTAACATTTTTATAGTTGTTTCGCATATAGGTCACACCTATCCTGAGTACGAGCGCATCCAGGGACGTCACGGGGGTTACGTCCCATCGACTTATCAATGAGTGGGCAGTTTTGTTTTCGTATTACCTATATACTACTGTTTTCCCAAAAAATGCGTTTATATGAAAATATGATTTAAATTGCCATGCATGCAATTGTTGAGATATTTAAATTGATAATTGATGCATATATATGTGAATTGACGCGGTGGACGCACAGGTGAGTCTTTACATTATTCAGACGATTTATTTTATGTGAATTATGTTGAGAGCTCATAACCTGCACGTCTGGTGTTAGTGCTTATATTATTCACCACACCGCACACTCGCCTTGGATCCAAGTAGGTGGATGTCGTACAGATCATTAGAGGGGTTCCGACATGCCAGTCGTACAGACCATTAGAGGGGTTCCGACTGGTGGGTGACCTTAGATTATGTGCACAGATGATTAATGAGAGAAGCACTAGAGCATATTATTTCACCATCTTAGTCGTACAGACTACTATAGGTAGTTCCGACTTATGTGCAGTGTAGTGTCGTACAGGTCACAGTTGGTGACTCTAGCAGGGCCGTACAGGTCACAGTTGGTGACTCCGGCTGCATGGGATAGTGAGCTATAGAATCAGCCGTACTGGACCACTACAGGGTCTCCGGTTGATTTATTATTTCACCTGATTATATTGATGCATTCATATTATATTTTGGCATGGCATGACATATTCTTTCTGAGATGTTATGTTGATAGTTGGTGAGCGGAGTTTGATGATATATGTATTTATATGTTTATATACTATTTTTCTGGGAAAGTATACAGGTTTTACGGTGAGGGGTTAGAAACGTTTTAAATAAAATGTTTTTGGAAAATCTTTGGTTTTACTAACCCACTCACCTTTGTTTTGCGCCCCTCCTGGTTCTAGTTAGCAGTTGGTGGCTCACGAGGTCTTTTTCGGCATTCTGACAAACGTTCTGTATGTAAGACTCACCTGCGGGTGTTGTACTTTAATTATGGTCCTACTTGACTGCACTTATACCTACGCTCTGAATTCGTGTGTTTTACTTTATAACTCTCTCTTGTATGCTAGTAGGTTATATTGCTAGTGGTTGGTTTAAATTCCTTCATATTTTTGTTATATCTTGCTTCCGTGTCGCACTTTTGGCTACGTCACACTCACGTGACGGCCAGCACGCCTTGATTCTAGGATCAGGGTGTGTCAGTTTGTTATCAGAGCCTAGGTTGCAGTCCTGTATAATTGTTAATGCTCTAATGATCTTTTGATGTTTTCTGTCAGAATTATGCCGCCTCGTAGGGAATCCCCCCGTACTTCTGAACCTAATTTCCCTGATATTACTCAGTTAGGGGAAGCAATGGCCCAGGCTTTACAGAATGCAATTCGTCCTCCTCCCCCTCCTCAGAGGACACCCCTGGAGACTATGTACAATTTGAAGTTGGATCGTTTTATGGGTGATGAGGGTCATGAGGGGGCAGAGAAATGGCTAGACCATATTGAAAAGACGTTTCAGGTGATGCAAAGTCAGGGGAACTTTCCGGCTGATAGGTGGGTTAAGACCACTACCTGGTTTTTGGGTCGAGAGCCGGCAGGTTGGTGGAGGAATCAAACTCAGTTTATGCCCCCAGCAATGGCATCTGATTGGGAGGTATTTAAAGAGAATTTCAAGAAAATATTTGTCCCTCCAGAGTATATTGATCGCAAGAAATAGGAATTTACTCGATTGAAACAAAGGAATATGTCAGCACATGAGTACTACAAAAAGTTTACTGATTTGTCTCGTTATGACCCTGATACAGCTGGTAATCAGGTGGAGATGCTTCGACGTTTCAAGTTGGGAACTAAGAGAAAATGGCGGACTTTTGCCAGTGCACTTCTCTGCGCCGATTATCATGAGTTTTTCGAGATTTTGGTTAGGATGGAGGACTCCGATAATCTTCCCAGTGACAGTGAGGATGACGAGGACAAGAATGATGGTCAGAACAAGGATGATAAAGGTAAGGGTATATCCATTCCGGGACCTTGCAAGACGCAGAATTTTAAGAAGAGTGGAGCAAGTTCGAGTTCTTCTAGTGGAGGATATAGTATTACTGGCCCGAGGAGAGGTGGTGGAAGATTTTTTGGTGGACCCAGATTATAGAGGCTGATGGATTCCGATGGTGCTGGTGGTTCTGGTGCTCCGTGGTGTCGCCGTTGTAATTTTCGTCATCATGGTGAGTACAGGAGAGGTGGTGGTGCTTGTTATACTTGTGGATAAATGGGACATCGGGCTTCTCAATGTCCCCAGGGTCAGCAGAGACCTCAGCAGACCACTATGCCACCTCCAGCGCCGATTCAGCAGAGCTTTGGACCGGGCAGTTATGGCCAGTCGGGTCGTGGTGGTGCTTACCACTACCAGGGAGATGCTGCTCCTTATGTTTCTGGACCTTATCAGTATCCCCAGGAGCCTTATTCTTAGACGGGGTATTCCCACGACTTTGGGGGTTATTCTTCTTATTCTTCCATGCCAGCTGGTGGATCTCAGTGGCATCAGGGAGGTCAGCCCCGTCAGGGGGAAGTTGCTGCTGGTGGTGTAGGATCATCTAGGCAGCCTAGTCAGTCAGGCCAGGGACGTACTTCTCAGGGGCGAGGTAATCAAGGCATCAGAGGTCGTGGTGGACGACAATAAGCTCAGGGGCGTGTTAATCACATCTCACTTCAAGATGCTCATAACCATCCCGATTTGATCATGGGTACGTTAAATGTTGTTGGTCATTTTGCTAGAGTTTTGATTGATTGTGGTGCTACGCATTCTGTGATTTCTCATACGTTTGCTCAAATGACTCAACCCCACCCTTCACCTCTAGGATTTGATTTAGAGTTTGCCATACATAGAGGAGATAAGTGTTATGTTGATAGTGTGTGTCTTGGGTGTCCAGTGATGGTAGAGGGCGTAGTTATGCTAGCTGATCTTATTCTATTAGATATTGTGGATTTTGATGTGATTCTTGGAGCAGATTGGTTGCATTATAATCGTGCCCATATTGATTGTTATGGGAAATCAATTACTTTTTATCGTCCTGGACTACCCGGGCTTACTTTTTTGGGTGAAAGAAGTGGGGTGAGACATGGTGTTATTTCTGCCATAAGAGCAAGGAAGTTATTATCGAAGGGTTGCCAAGGATATTTAGCACATGTGGTGTTAAATGATGTTGTTCCTAGCAGTGTAGAAGAAGTTGGTGTGGTCAGGCATTATCCTGATGTATTTCCTGATGATTTGCTGGGGTTGCCGCCAGATAGAGATGTGGAATTCTCTATCAACTTGCTTCCAGGTACTGACCCTATATCTCTAACTCCTTATAGAATGGCTCCTGCAGAGTTGAGAGAATTAAAAATTCAGTTACAAGAATTACTTGATAAAGGTTTCATTCAACCTAGTTCGTCACCTTGGGGAGCTCCAGTATTATTTGTGAGGAAGAAAGATGGAACTCTGAGATTGTGCATTGATTATAGGCAATTGAACCGAGTAACGATTAAAAACCGTTATCCATTGCCTCGCATTGATGATTTGTTTGACCAGCTGAAAGGTGCGTGTGTATTCTTTAAGATTGACTTGAGATCTGGTTATTATCAGTTGAAGATTAAAGATGAAGATGTACCTAAGATGGCTTTCAGAACCCGTTACGGACATTATGAATTTCTGGTTATGCCATTTGGGTTGACCAATGCACCTGCAGCTTTCATGAGGCTAATGAACGAACTATTCCAGTAATATCTTGATAAATTTGTTATTGTTTTTATTGATGATATTCTGGTATACTCTAAATCTAAAGCAGATCATATCCGACATCTTAACTTGGTATTAAAGAAGTTGAGGGAACATCAGTTGTATGCCAAGTTAAGTAAATGTCAGTTTTGGTTGATTGAAGTGGCATTTTTGGGGCATGTGGTATCGGCTCAAGGAATTCAAGTAGATCCTCAAAAGATAGCAGCAGTGGAGAATTGGGAGCAACCTCAAACCGTCACTAAGGTACGAAGTTTTCTTGGTTTGGCAGGCTATTATCGACGGTTTGTTCAGGATTTTTCTATGATTGCTTTGCCGTTAACGAAGTTGACCAGGAAGGATGTTAAATTCGAGTGGGATGAGAATTGTGAGCAGAGTTTCCAGCAATTGAAATATTGCCTCACTCATGCTCCAGTATTGGTACTTCCTGATGATAGCGGTAATTTTGAGATTTACAGTGATGCTTCCTTGAATGGTTTGGGATGTGTTTTGATGCAGCATAATAGAGTGATTGCCTATGCTTCTCGACAGTTGAAGAATCATGAAAGGAATTATCCTACTCACGATCTTGAATTGGCAGCCATTGTCTTTGCCTTGAAGATTTGGAGACATTATTTATATGGTGAGAAGTGTAGGATCTTCACTGATCATAAGAGTCTCCAATATCTATTTACTCAACATGATCTTAATCTTCGTCAACGAAGACGGATGGAATTATTAAGTGATTATGACTGCACTATTGAGTATCATCCGGGTCGTGCTAATGTGGTAGCTGATGCACTGAGTAGGAAACCTCAAGGTAGACTCAATGCTTTATATGCTTGTCGTGTTCCCTTTCTTGCTGAACTGAGGGCAACTAGAGTAAAGTTGGAGTTAGAAGATCAAAGCGAAGCTTTTCTTGCTAGTTTTCAAGTCAGGCCATTTTTGGTGGATCGTATACTCGAAGCTCAGATGGTGGATGAAGAAATTCAAGAAATGGTTCAATTAAGAAATGAAGGGAAAAAGAAAGATCTCAGGATTCGAGAATCAGATGGTATGCTTATGCAGGAAAACAGAATGTATGTACCGAATAATGAGGAATTAAAGAAGGAAATTTTGGATGAAGCGCATTGTTCAGCTTATGCGATGCACCCAGGAGGAACTAAAATGTACCATACCATTCAACCATTTTATTATTGGCCGGGTATGAAGAGGGAAATTGCTGTGTATGTGAGTAGATGTATTATTTGCCAGCAAGTTAAAGCAAAAAGAAAAAAGCCTTTTGGGCGAATGCAGCCACTTTCCGTTCCCCAGTGGACATGGGAAAATATAACTATGGATTTTGTGTATAAGCTTCCTCGTACACGAAATGGATTCGATGGTGTTTAGGTGATTGTAGATCGACTTACCAAGTCAGCGCACTTCATTCCAGTGAGGGAAAAGTATCCTCTGAATAAATTGGCTAAGTTGTTCATTACGAAGATTGTTAAGTATCATGGTGTTCCAGTGAATATTATTTCTGATCGAGACCCAAGATTTACTTCTAAATTTTGGGTAGCTTTTCAGGAAGCTCTTGGTACAAATTTGCTTTATAGCACTGCTTATCATCCTCAAGCTGATGGGCAATCTAAGAGGACGATTCAGACATTGGAGGATATGTTGAGATCTTCAGTGTTATAATTTGGTGATTCCTGGCATGATCGTCTAGACTTGATGGAATTTGCTTACAATAATAGTTTTCACTCGAGCATTGGTATGTCACCATTTGAGGCTACTCAAAATATTCAGGTTATTAAGTCTAACCTGAAAGCAGGCCGGGATCGACAAAAGAGTTTAGCAGATCGACATGCTACTGATCGAGTGTATGATGTGGATGATTGGGTATTTTTGAAATTGTCACCTTGGAGAGGTGTGGTACGATTTGGAAAAAGAGGCAAGCTGAGTCCTAGGTACATAGGACCTTATTTGATCACTGAAGGAATTGGTGAAGTTGCCTACCGGTTGGAGTTGCCTCCGGAGTTATCTAAGGTTCATAATGTATTCCACGTCTCTATGCTTCGACATTACATTTCTGATCCTTCGCATGTGACCCCTCCTCAACCGCTAGAGATTAATCCGGATTTGACATACGATGAGGAACCAGTCACTATCTTGGATTGGAAAGATAAGGTTCTAAGGAACAAGACGGTGAGTTTGGTGAAGGTGTTGTGTTAGAACCATTCTGTAGAAGAAGCTACCTGGGAGACAGAAGATCGAATGAGAGAGATGTACCCAAGGTTATTCTATGGGTATTAAGCAGTTTATTTGATTGTGGGAATTTCAGGGATGAAATTCTATAAGGAGGGGAGATTGTCACAGCCCGTCCCGAAAATTTTATATCGGGAGCGTGAAATGACGGATTTACCCTTAGCGGGTATTAAGGTATGTGTGTGTGACGTTATTTGGTTTAACTTATTATAAGTTTTGGATTAAAATTTTGGCTTTTGTTAATTTTGTGGTTAGGGAATTAGATGAAATGGATGGTGAGGATTGGTGTTGGACACCTCACACACTCCCTGTCCTCTCCCTCTTTCCCGTAACTCTCTCTCTCCTCCCTCACGATTCTCTCACTCTCTCTCACCCATATCGTACGGACCTCACCCAAAACCCTCCAAAACTCAGCGGATCGAAGCTATTGAAGTTAGATTCTTCATCCTTTCGTCGTCCTAAGTTGAATGGTACTAATTTTAGATAGTGAAACCTTCGATATAACGGGAAACCCGAACCCCCCAATTTGTGTCACTGTTCATGCACACGTGAAATGTTGTGTTTCAGGGAATTCTAAGCTTATAGTGAGCTTAGTGAGGTCCCAAGGAAGCTCGGAGTGCTTCGTTTGAAGGTTTTGGACGTCGGGATCACTAGGTTCGAGTTTGGCCGGTGTTTCTTGGATTTTCCCGGTGAGATTTAGTTTTTTTTAGAGCATTAAAGTAGTATATCGTGAATCTACATGGTTGGGGCTTTAAATTGATATAAAATACGAAGAAAATGGTTGAGAAACGAAGGAGAACAAGGAGTTTCAAATTTGGCCGGAAACCGGCCGCCAAAAAGTTCAGTCCGGCGAGCCGAGGTTAGGGATGATGCGCGTGGGGACGCGTGACCCCGTGCCTGTCCCGGCGCATGGGGGCACGTGCAGCTTCTAAAAATTTTTCTAAATATTTCTCAACGTCCGTGACATTGAGTAGGTTGATGTGGTATATTTATATACCCAAATTGAGCATCGTATAAGAAGTTATTTCGAATTGTTGGTTATGTGTTTAAATTAACTTTTTATAGTTGTTTCGCATATAGGTGACACCTATCCCGAGGACGAGCACATCTAGGAACGTCACGGGGGTTACGACCCATCGACTTATCAGGGAGTGGGCAGTTTTGTTTTCGTATTACCTATATACTACTGTTTTCCCAAAAAATGCGTTTATATGAAAATATGATTTAAATTGCCATGCATGCAATTGTTGAGATATTTAAATTGATAATTGATGCATATATATGTGAATTGACGCGGTGGACGCACATGTGAGTCTTTACATTATTCAGACGATTTATTTTATGTGAATTATGTTAAGAGCTCATAACTTGCACCTTTGGTGTTAGTGCTTATATTATTCACCACACCGCACGCTCGCCTTAGATCCAAGTAGGTGGATGTCGTACAGACCACTAGAGGTGGTTCCGACATGCCAGTCGTAAAGACCATTAGAGGGGTTCCGACTGGTGGGTGACCTTAGATTATGTGCACAAATGATTGATGAGAGAAGCACTAGAGCGTATTATTTCACCATCTTAGTCGTACAGACTACTATAGGTAGTTCCGACTTATGTGCAGTGTAGTGCCGTACAGGTCATAGTTGGTGACTCCGGCAAGGCCGTACAGGTCACAGTTTGTGACTCCGACTGGATGGGATAGTGAGCTATAGAATCTGCCGTACAGGACCACTGCAGGGTCTCCGGTTGATTTATTATTTCACCTGATTATATTTATGCATTCATATTATATTTTGGCATGGCATGGCATATTCTTTCCGAGATGTTATGTTGATAGTTGGTGACCGGAGTTTGATGATATATGTATTTATATGTTTATATACTATTTTTTTGGGAAAGTATATAGGTTTTACGGTGAGGGGTTAGAAACGTTTTAAATAAAATGTTTTTGGAAAATCTTTGATTTTACTGACCCACTCACCTTTGTTTTGCGCCCCTCCAGGTTCTAGTTAGCAGTTGGTGGCTCACGAGGTCTTTTTCGGCATTCTGACAAACGTTCTGCATGTATGACGCACCTGCGGGTGTTGTACTTTAATTATGGTCCTACTTGACTGCACTTATACCTACGCTCTGAATTTGTGTGTTTTACTTTATAACTCTCTCTTGTATGCTAGTAGGTTATGCTGCTAGTGGTTGGTTTAAATTCCTTCATATTTCTGTTATATCTTGCTTCCGTGTCACACTTTTGGCTACGTCGCACTCACGTGATGGCTAGCACGCCTTGATTCTAGGATCGGGGTGTGTCACAATTTCTGTCGGTTATAACCGCCACCATTAACTTAAAAACTGTCGGAATATGTTAAAATTATTAAAAAAAAGGAATTCAAAAATATTGGCGGTTGTAATAATTTTGTGGCGTTGCATCCGACACTAAATATCCGCCAGGAATTTATGTCAGATATAACCGATAGGATTTCATTGTTATCCGATACTAACTGAATGATGTGTCGGATGTCTTTTATCCGACATAATGGCTTATTAAACCACCATCCGACACCTAAAGCTAATATTGTAGTAGTGTTTCTAGCTTAAAAATGTGTGTGTGTGACTCAAAATAAAACACAAACACAGGCCAAAAAAACCCCCCCAAAACTGTGCCCTCCCCCATGGAAGAAAAGCCCCAAATTTTGTTCAAAAAACTCACTCTTCATGCATCCAAAACACTTTTGCATACATAACTTTTCAACTCTTGAAAACACATTTCTCAACACTTCAAAAATAAAAGATTAACAAATCTAGAATGAAGAAATAATATGTCAAACATAAAATCAAAACCCATATGTATAATATCCAAAAGGACACATCAAATATAAAGCTTTGGCTCTGATACCACTCGAAGGGAAATATTGAGATTTATTGTGACTAGCATGCATATACAATTCTGAATTTATATACATAAGCAACGGAAGCATATTATCACATATTATCAAAGCTATAGTCATGCCAATCCCCTTCAAGAAGCATAGGTTCATATATGATGCATCAAACAAAATATTGAGCAACAAAGTGAAGGTTGAGTTTCATACCTCTTGATCTAGAATTTAGACCAAGGATGGACCACCTCCAATGGACAACCCGTCCCTAACTTTACGTTTTTATTTATTTTAATCGAGGGAATTGACGAAAATGCCCTAGAGGTAAGGACTTAGACTTCCGTTGACCATCGTTAGAGAAAAGTATGACTTATTCTTTTAGCGTATTTAAGTAGTACTCGTTCGTACGAACACATAGGTGAAAGCCGTTTGCAAGTCCAATTTATATCGGTATAGTTACGAACATTTGAAATTGGTTATTTTAAGTTTAGTGTTAATTAAATTGAACTCCCATCTTGTGGGAGGGGGAACCAATCAATTTTTGGAAAGAAAGGAAGAAAGGGGACGCTGCCGGATGGTAGCGAAGGAGATGGGAGGAAGAGAGCACAGGAGGAAGATGGACGAACTGGGAAAGGGGAGAGGAAGAAACTGCCCAATCAGAAAGAGAGGAGGGAAAGGAGGAAAAGATAAAAGGATGGGGAAAACGGGTCATCTCGTGACTCGCAACCCGAGGACAACCATGGCCAAATACGGTTATTTTCCAGCAAATCAAAGAAAACCACTACCTAGAAACTACTCCCTAGTCTTCCCTCTTCCATATCCACCTAAATTTGAAGGAATTTGGGTGTAAATTCATCAAAAGGCCGACGACGGGGCTAAGGATTCCTAGTGGCCATCCCTCAAATTCTGAAACAAAACCCTCAAATTACCACCACAAAAATACTCCTCTGAAGCTCAGGAACAAAGCCCAAACAAGTTTGGTGCTTCGGAGTTGTTATGAAGCTGAATTGAGGGCACCCAAAACTAGGGTTTCTGACGGGTTTTAGCAAAATCAGGGCTCTTCCAGGCCAAATTAGCCCCGGTCACAGGTATGAAAGTTACTCTACTCACTAGGATCTTTATTTTTGTAATTTTTGAGAATTTTTAAATATAGTTGAGTTTTTTGGCGAGCCAGGGCAGCCGACCGCCACCCGCGGAGGCTAGTGTGGCGGCGCACAGCCAGGAAGCCGACATGGTGTTTTTATGTGAATTTCATTATTCTAATTATGTTTTTGAGACCTAACTACGGTGGTTTGGATATTAGTACTAGTATAGTATATGTTAGACTAAATGATTATATATTTGGTTTTGGGTTAAACTTTGGAAATATGAACTACGAATGGCTTGATCCCTGTTTAGGGTACGTAGGTAGTCTAACGAGACGTTAGATGCAACCATACAGTAAATGAGACTAAATAATTGAGACAATAGCCTTGTTTGGGGAATTGAGCAATGCGAAGGGCATTGGTAGAAAATGTGAGTTTTAACCTTATTAATTAGTGATTGGTTGTTGGTTATAAATCATTGTGTGAGGGATCGAGAAATTGAAGTAAAGAATCGCAATATTGATCGTTAGTTAAACTAGTGTTTAGTTGAGCTTGTCACTGATAATTATTCCTGAAAAAAAATAGTTCGGGAGTAGGGCGTTATAGATTGTGCCTTTTACGCCAGATTATAGGTATATATATATATATATTTGGAAGCACTACAATATGGTTAATATTTGGATTATATCAGGGCCTAACCATAAGTATATTAATGCGCATAATTACTGTGAATGCTTTGAAGTACGAAGGTGAACGCAGGATGCACAGGTAAGTTCCGGTGAGTATATGTTGAGAAATGTGGGATGCATGGTTATGATTACATTTTATTTGGAATGATTGAGTTATGGCATGACTATATTTATGTTTTAAGCAAGTCTAACACTGTCGTACAGGTTGCAATAAGAGGCAACTCCGACATTGTTGTATAGGTTGCCTATGAGTTGTATATGTCATATTAGACGCAGTTAGAGCTCATAAACCTACACCCCGATGTTAGTGCTCTCGCCCACGGACAGGGCCTAGCCTTCACGTGATCGTTCACCTCCCACACCACACGCTCACCTTGGATTCAAGGTAGGTGCCAACCTATCGTACAGACCACATTGGGTGGTTCCGACTCATAGGTGACTTACGATAGTTCGCATAGCCTTTATGTGATCATAGCACTTGAGCATATTTATTTACACCCAGCCTGTCTTACGGACCACTAGAGGTGGTTCTGACTCGTGTGCAGGGATATGTGAGGAGCTATGGATTTAGCTGTACATGCCACAAGAGGTGGATCCGGCTGACACATTACTTGGATATTGGATGGGCTATAGGTTTAGCCATACATGCCACAATAAGTGGATCCAGCTGAAACGCTACTTGGATATTGGATGAGCTATAGTTTCAGCCGTACAGGCCACAAGAGGTGGATACGGCTGACACATTACTTGGATATTGGATGAGCTATAAGTTCAGTCGTACAGGCCACAATAAGTGGATCAGGCTGACGTATTACTTTTCATGGATTTATTTCACCTGGTTTACTTATTTCATTATGTTGAAATATTGAGCATGACATACATATGGATGTTACTATTTCAAGCATGGTTTCGATATAGGTATGTATTCTATTTTCTGGGAAATTATACAGGTTTTATGGCGAGGGGTTATTATCTTTGATAAGTGAAACAATTTGAAAAGTTTTGTTTTTGCCCACTCACACTTTCTGTCTTGCACCCCTCCAGGTTCTAGTAGCAAAGCTTCTGTATCGACGAGGATTCGTGGCACTTCCTAGTATAGGTGGCTTCTTATGATGGTATAATCATTATCTTACCTTATTGTACTTTACTTATGCTCTGTATCGCGTGTGAATGTGTTCATGCCTTTTCACCAGCGCATTCTGGTATTTAGGCACTCTTAGGTTCAAATGTATTCACATTTTTTTTCATCATCATCACACTTTATGGCTTCGTCACCTTCTAGGTGTTGGCCAGCACAGCTCAATTTGGAGTCCTATTGGACATTATGGGTCAGGGTGTGTCATCCAAGCTCTTTATTCTTTGAACTCCTTGAGTCTAGCCTCCCTCCTTGCTTCCTCCACCTTAAAGATTTAGAGATCCTTGGTTCTCCTTAAGCCTTTAAGTGTAGAAGACCTCTAAAGATCCACACCCACTAGTGTAGTGAGATGGATGAGTGGATGACCAAAAGGAGGAAAGGTGATTAGTAGTTTTCTCCCCTTGGTGGCTGGCTATATGTGTGTAAAGAGAGAGAGACTTGTTTTGCTCTAGTTGAAAAGAACAA
The DNA here is from genome assembly GCF_916048215.2 of Malus sylvestris. Classification (NCBI taxonomy): domain Eukaryota; kingdom Viridiplantae; phylum Streptophyta; class Magnoliopsida; order Rosales; family Rosaceae; genus Malus; species Malus sylvestris. Next base: position 66,923 of record NC_062260.1, on the reverse strand, counting down.
CAAAAGCCCTAATAAAACTTTTTCATTAAACTCCCCTTATGAAAGTAAAAGAAGTAAGTCAACCAATTGTCTAGACATTGTGTTTGTAACAAAATCTCATATTTGGAAAAGAGTAGAATATAAAATTGGTTTTTGAACTTGCACCTTAACTTTAAGGGAAATTTCCAAAATGACCTATTTTCTTAAACTTAGGACTGAAATAGGACAAACCGGCCATGCATAAGCCATGCACACCATGCACAAAACTGAAATGACAAAAATACCCACTTATAGGTAGTAAAAGTTCGCAAGTCATGGTGTCATTTTTTTGGGCTAGAAGAGAGGGATATTGACAGAGAACTGTGAGCTCTGGATTTTTGGGTTGAGCTTAGATATGTGAGCTCTGATTTCAAAGATAGGGAAGTCGAGAGAGAGAGCACAGTAGAATGAAGTCGAATCTGAGAAGTTTCTCTCTCTCTCTCTCTCTCTCTCTCTCTATATATATATATATATATATATATATCTATATATATGTATGTGTGTCTATATATATATATATGTATGTATGTATATATATATATGTATGTATGTATATATATATATATGTATGTATATATATATATGTATGTATATATATATATATATATGTATGTATATATTTTTATTTAATTAATCTTCTCCATTTTTTTCTCGCTGTTAGATGCTGAGAAAATACAATATTTGTTTGTTTTAGCTGTGGAATTCTGGTGAGAGTAACTTTTTGTGGCTTAAATTCTATGCTATATGAAACACGAATAGATGTGGTATTGGTGGATTATGGAAATATAAGTTATAGCACATAGAACTATTACATTATTTTTCTTTCAATTTGAATATGGCCTTCAATTCATTGAGTAAGTAAACCTTTTTGTTGTTTGTGGTGAAATATAATTAGTGATTTGTATTTGTCTTGTTTTGGTTTCATCTTAATGCCTTAATTCTGTATGTTATTAATCTTATTCTAAGACCGATGGATATAGTGAAGACATGATCTCGACGGTAGGCAATCTTTTATCTAAAATAGTCTTCTTTTATCTTCAACACTCGTCAGTTGCGTTGCCATAATTAACTCGCTTAAGGCAATCTCTTTTGTCTACATGTTGGATGAAGAAAGTAAGAAAATGGAATGTCATAATAAAGTTGTGGGATCTTGGCGGTCAACCAAGGTTTCAAATCATGTTGGAAAGATATTGCCCTTCAATATCATCTCTGGATTCTTTCGTACATGCCATGTTGACTTCGAGTACTCTATCAATCGAGTATCATCTCTGGATTCTTTCAGGTTAGTGTTTTTAGTTGTTTATGAAATATATAAAGTCTAACAATATATGCATGAACAGTGTTTGTGTCACATCCCCGCCCCGGGCGGATCAATTCCTAGGCTCGCTCCACCACCGTAGCACGATATTGTCTGCTTTAGGCCCCGCCCTCACGGTTTTGTTTCTGGGAACTCACACAAAAACTTCCCAATGGGTCACCCATCATGGGAGTGCTCTCGTGCGCTACTCACTTAACTTCGGAGTTCCGATGAACTCCGAAGCCAGTAAGCTCCTGAAAGGCCTCGTGCTAGGTAGGGATGGGAATATACATTTAAGGATCACTCCCCTGGGCAATGTAGGATGTTACAATCCACCCCCCTTAGGGGCCCGACGTCCTTGTCGACACACTTCCGGCCAGGGATTGGCTCTGATACCATTTGTCGCATCCCAGCCCAGGGTGGATCACTTCCTGGGCCCGCTTCCCAAAAAAAAACCATGAGGGCATTGTCGGGGCCCAAAGCGGACAATATCGTGCTACGGTGGTGGAACAGGCCCGGGAAATGGTCCGCCCCGGGCTGGGATGTGACAGTTTGCATGTTGATTGAATTTGTAACTTTAAACGTGTTGGGCCACATAATGTTGTATTTGATATGTAGCCTGGCCCCTTTGTGTTAAGATGATTTGCATAAAATTGATGCAATTAAGACTTCAATCTCTGTGATGGGAAGCGGTGTCCATGCAATCGCTTGTTCCTTTTGAAAAGATAAAATTTCAAAATTAAAACTTTTTGGGCAATCCATCACTTTTTGAAAAGGCGTGAGCAGTTTGTATGGGTGATTTGGGTTACCGGCATGTATATGCATGAAGAAGATCTGGGATATTTATTTGAGGTGTACACGTGCATAAATTATTAATGGAGAAATTTATATTATAATATTTATTGAATATTATAGTATTTAATTTCAAAATATTGAATGAAAAAATTAATCTTCTTTATTGGTCAGTGTTGTGTCTGGTGCAAAGAATTGCATCATATTATTTGTAATTTGGGACGTGTAGTTGGATGAGTGGTGTAGGTTACATAGATGTAAAGTTGCATCTTTACACCGAACAACACAATGGGTTCTATTTAGACCCATCAAACCATTATCATTAAAGATAAAGAAAATTATAGTTATTTTTTAATCTTGAGAAATAGGGTTTCCCACTCTGTTTCTTTTGTTCATTGTTAGTCAAATTCCGAGTCGTGTTTTAAGAGTACGAAATATATGAAGTTTGCTAGAGTCTGAAGATTCAAGTGCTTCGACTTTAGATTATAGATTGTTGAATCCTGGGAGACGGATGCCTACCGAACTACAAGCACAAGAATAGAGGCCAAATTCTGTCTTTAGAACATTTCACTTATGCAAGACTCAATTTCTAAGTTTATCAGTCTTTCTTACTTTCTCTCTACGTTGTTTATATCAATTTTGTACACATTTTTGTTGTTATTTTCTTGATGATTATTATCATTGAAATTCTTTTGTTGTTTTCATATTTTCTAATATTGCTCCAACAATCTAAAGATAGAAATATATTTGGAATAATTAGACAATATGATGATGTGTTTGTAAGATGTATATCAGTACCTTCTGGTAAAGAAAGACTGAGTGACACAAGTGAATGGCGTGTGTGTTTCATATACATAATCATGTTTGTAACTCTGATTTGAGGTTTTGCAATTATATGTTTTGACTTGGTTGATAAATCTTTCAATAAAACCGAACATAAATATGCTACATATGATAGTTACTCTATCAATCCGTGGGATAAGGTCCTCTTCAAGGAAGGGACTTCATTTGAATTGTTGCATTTAATTGATATACATGCGGCCTAGAACTTGTGGCATAAAGATGAGAAATGGCGAAATAGTTTTATATACAATGGATTTATAACTCCCAAACGGTTCAGCTATTCATTGAATTTGACTCATGCAGATATTCGTGTCTGTTGGTGGAAACGTACCTGTATGTATAAAGTAAACTATACGATCTCTATAGTTTGGGTCCGTGCACCGGCAGAGCCACATTAAGGGCTACCCTGGGCTGTAGCCCAGGTAGCTTTTGGTAGGAAATAAAATTTTACATGTAATTTTTATTGATTTTCGAATGTAGCCCACTATATATTTAGTCACTGATTTGAATTCTCTTGGTTTAATTATATAATACAGTTTACAAACCTTCTCTTCTTCTCACATCTTTTTTCTCATCGCTTATTGTACATGTATAAGTTTGAATTTGTTTGAATAACAAAAGTTCTTGGCTTACTTTGTGAAAATTTTCTTAAGCTAGCTGATACTGTAAAAAATATAGTATTAAGTTTATTTGTTTATAAAGATTTAAATCTTTAAACTAGCCCACCCGGTGAAAAATTTCTAGCTCTGCCATGGGGTCCAGTCTCGCATGCGCCTGTTAAAAATGGTTTCTGAACGGTGTTGTTTTGAAGTGTCCTATAAAAGAATCAAATTGATCTGCAATATTACATTAGTTTAGAGAATCCCATTATTTAAAATCGAAGATGAAGTGGCTTCATGATCCAGACAAATCATGTGGAAGATGCAAACCACTGATATGCTTTGACGAAGCTATATCTGTGCTTGATAGCCAAGCTGATGTTTTAACAGAACAAACATGAAAAGGCATTTGGTAGTGGAACGAAAACAAACGTGATTTTCCATTTGAATGGATGTATAAGTAGCCAAGCAATATTGTGCTTGCGGTGGCAAGTTCAGAAAATTATATTTTTGTATCAATCAAATGGATTGATTTGCATATGCCACATGTTTCCAGCCCATTTCAGATTAGCATGAGCATGGCATACGCGTAAATACTTGAATTTGTCCAAGTATATTTGAGAAGCATATAATGCTTGCACTTGTCCAGGTCGCTGATCATGAGAAAGACACTTGTGTAATCTAATGGGAATAAGGGCCTGGAGGTTTTTAATATTGTATTTCCTATTCCACCAAATCGTGTGTTTGGGGTTGTTGAAAAGATGTACCACTTGGCATCATCTAATGAAGGGCATGCGGAAATTAACTTAACACACAAATTAAATCCTCGTTTGACAATTGTAGTATATGTATAAGTAGGAATCGTTCTAGGCCGGGGATTAGTAGGGATTGCTAATTGATTCTAAACTGACTTAAAGACACAAAAACAAACTTAAAAACGATAGGATAGATTCAAAAGACTCAAAACTAGTTCACAAGACTCAAAATAAACTAAAAACACTCAAAACTGCCTAAAAACACCAACTGGGCAGTTTCTGACACTAAACACAATTTTGGACGAAAATAAGGTTTGGGCTTGACTCAAAACACTTAAAAACACAAACAAAACAAGTTTAAAACAATTTGAAACAAGAAACTAAAGGGGGGTTTTGTTTTGGATGAATTTAAAATAACAAAACAGATTGTAACTTAAAAACAGGTTTGAAAACAATTTTAGGAAATTAGATGGGCTAGCTAGAGGCTTTTCCTCCACACATGACATGTATGCAAACAACTCGATTTCCAGTTACTACTTCATTGAATTATGAAAGAAAATGCCCCAAATTAACCGTGACATCACTAGTTAACCCTCAGATTTTCCTTGTTTTATTGGATTGGATGACATCATTCGACAACCCAAAGTATTCTTCAAAAGTCCCCTACATGACATCATAATAGAGATACAATCAAAGATATTATGTTCAATGAAAATCATAAGCATTAACAAAGCACTTGCAACTATGACATCATGTCACTTATGCTAGGAATTAAACTTAGCACGATCGTGACTAACGACCTTCACTACATATGAATATAAGTTTGTAACAATTATGTGAAACTTCCTTATACGCTAGCATCAGATTTATGCATGCCAATTAATTGTCGACCCTTAATCAACAAATACAAATAAGTTATCAATCAAACAGTTAAACCAATTGCATTCACGATTCAAGAATTCATAACTGGAATTTATCAACTCATATTGCACACATAATCATGGCTTTGAAATCACCCCTAGCCAAAAAGGGTTTAGCTGCTCATGTTCACAGCAAAACGAAAGAAAAAGAATTTAAATATTGTAAATATAGAACGAATTACACCTAGAATGCTTCAACAATCAAGCTTAAACATCCAAGAGTGCTCCCTTCTTTCTTTACTCACGGTACAAGGTTTGGTGTAAGGTTTGGGTGGTGATTTGTATAGAAGAATGGCTGAGAAGATGAATGGATGTGTATGGATGAAGGTTGGCTGCGACAAGGAGTGTTTGGATGTGTTTTTGGTTGTGTTGAATGGTGGTGGAGGATGGATCCCAATCTCCCCTTATGGCTGTTACACACACTTCCTTTTATAGAAGGAGTGCACAACTAGGGAAAGAAAAGGGAATAGTATGGTGCAGCAATGATTCAATGAAGGGGACATGAATGAGTCCAAGGTATGGAAGGTGAAAGGTGAGGGATGGTGCAACAATGATACAAAGAAGGGGACAAGGAATATTATGCACAACTAGTGAAAGGAAAGTGAGTGGAATGGTGCAGAAATGAGTGCAAGGAGGGAACATGGATGAGTGTGCACGGCATGGGAAAGGAAAGGTAAGGGATGGTGCAATAATGATTCAATGGAGTGGACAAGAATGATTGCATGGCATGGAAGGGAAAGTGAGTGCAATGGTGCATGAAATATAGATCAATGGAGGGGACAATGATGATGGCACAACATGGAAGGGAAAGTGAGGGATGGTGCAATAATGAGTGCATGGAGTGGACAAGAATATTGTGCACATATTAGAGAAAGGAAAGGGAGGTGAAATGGTGCAGAAAATAGGAAAGGGATTGGCTTCCTTGCACGGCAAGGAAGAAAGAAAGGGAAAGGAGAGGTGCGACTCCCCCTTGGACTGAGATTAAAGTGTCCCAAATTGACTAGGAACCATAATTATGGCTGAAACCTTTGCAGATTAGGATTAGGAAACTTTGATTTGGTCAATCCTTCTTCTTCTTAGATTCCTTTTCCTTCCTTCACTTGAATTAATTTTTCTTCCTCTCTTTAGCTGATTGCTAGCATGCTTTAGTCTTCAATTTCATCCATCCCTCTTGCTCCATTCATGTGATATTCATTCCAAGCCCAAAACTGCTCCAAAATGCACCAAAATGCACCTTATTGCTTTATAAAGCCTATGGACCTACAAACACACGAAAATAGCTTAAAATATGTAATTAACTAAGAAATAACAACATAAATACACAAGAACAAGCCAACTAAGTCGCATAAATATGCTCCTATCAAATTCCCCCACACTTAGCTTTTGCTAGTCCTTGAGCAAAACGAAACCAACAAAATAAAACAAAGTAAACAAAACACACTCTAATCCTTCCAACATTTGCCTCAGGGATTTCCAATGAAACATGACATGCCAAAGATCACCATTCCCACAGATTTTAGTCATCCTTACCCTCAAGCGTACTTAATCATAGTCACCATTCACTAGCTCACAGATTTTAATCAATTAAAACAACATTTTGAATGTAGTAACATGCCTTATAGAATTCCCTCAATTCCTTACTAGATATGCACTCAATCTTTACTCAGATTTTCTGACTACACACCCTACACTAGATATATGTGAGAAGATTGATGTGAACATGAAAACTAGTACTCACATATGTTATAACAAAGAAAGCAATTTTCCGGAATTATTAATGCATGTATATATATGATCTCATGAATAGAATGCCACTACTTTAGAAGCGAGAACCAGTGATATCATATGCTCATATCAATTTCAAACTCCACATATTGAAATACACAACACTCACGATGGAAGTCAAAGGTTGTAACGGGGTTAAGGGTGTTGGTTAACAAAGAAAGGTAAAGGTAAACAAATCTTAAAGCAATGGTAAGCACAGTAATGAAATAGACACTTAGAATTCACTTTAGAATGCAAAAATCAACTTTTAAACACAAGAGAAGATTCATGCAACACTTAGGGTCAAATTCAAACTTTTGGACCCTGTCTTCAACAACCAACACATGTGAGTTCATTGTCACTTATTTTTAACTCTTTTCTTTCTTTTTTTCTTCATATTTTTTTTTCTACCCGTGTACAAATTCTTCCCCCACACTTGATTTCTACAATAAGTTTGATCAAAGGGAAATCCCTCTAAGTTATTCTCCACTATAGTTTAAGAACAAGGGTGTGGATAATCCTATTCTAGGCTAGGTCGGGATAATGTGGCTAACAAAGAAAATAGGCTAATTAAGGCTCAAAGGGGTTAATCCTACAAAACAAATGCATGGGATGAAGGCTTTTTGGCTCTGGTGGTAACTACTAAACAACTTCATCTTGTTATATGTTACGCACTCAATTTTAAGCTTCGAATGAAACGGGCATGAGTTCTAGTATTTGGAACAAAAGTGATGAAACGCATTCTAAGTAGCAACCAAGCAAAGAATAACGAGATCATGCAACGACTTTAGAAAACAAGAAATCACAGATTAATAACTCTCCAAATAAAGTTTAGGCTCAAGTCTCTCAGGGTTGTAGCGTTAGTTTGAGTTCCTTCCTTCAAGCATGTTACAAAAGCTGATTTTCTCCTTTGTGATTACATGTGAATTCGTTAATGTCAACTACAACCAAGTATTAACCAAAGAGCATATCAAACTTCCACCCATGTTTGTAACTTTGTTTAATAGTCATGCAATTAAAACCAAATCCTCATCATTGTGTTGTAAGGTATCCTAAGACACAAACAATGCACAAAAACAACTCTTTTTGGCTTTTTCAAAACAATTTTTCAAATTTTTATCAAATTTTCGGATTTGTATGCCAAAACACACTACAAACACTTAAAAATAGTGAAAAAGAAAATTGTAAGTGATAGGTGAATAAAACCCATGAAAATCATTCAAAATAGCATGTTTACCCCCCATACTTAAAGCAAACATTGTCCTCAATGTTTCAAACATAGACTTACACTCAAACAAACAAACAACACAACTAATCAAACATGACAAGTATGGTAAAGTAAAAACAAAAAAGAGTAGAGTTTAGGAACGCAAATCTGGTTATGCAGGTAGATGATCTTGTTGACTTTCCACAACTTTGATCTTGAACTGTATTGGAATTCTGAGCAAGGAATAGGAGAGGTCCTTGGTGGTGGTGATTTGATGGCATTGTATGGTGAGGCTTTGCGCTTTGGCAACGGTGCCGTCAATATGTTGTTGAAACTTCTCGAGCTCTTGGATTCAACTCAGACTCTTTCTGCTGGGTTGATTTGATTGTGCAAGCTGCATTATTCTCTGCTTGTTTCTTCTGCATGGCAGGCAGGCACGAGGTAGAGGTGATGGTTTGTTTCCTTTTTCAATCTTTCCAAGTGTCGACCGATTGGTTTCTTTCTCCGAGTCCTTAGTTGAGGATGAATCAGCATGTTATCTTATTTGTTCTCCAGGCAGATGTGGTATCTTTTCTGGAAGCATAAGATGTTGAAGATGAGTACTCAAGAGCAATGCTAGGTAAGCAATCAGAAAGGGGTTTCAAGTAGTCAGTTCCAGATCGAAAGATTGATACCAAGTGCTGGCTGATTGCTCTCTTTCTCTTTGTCCCGCATATGAGAAAAAAGACAAAGAAAAGGAGAGGGAGAAAACATGATATGAGATACTCTTGCTTTCAACCTTCATGATATGAAATACTTTTGCTCTTGATAACTTGTTTGCAAAGGTACCCCAGGGGATGAGGAACACTGAGTAAGTCGAGAGGCTTCGTTGGGAATGCATTCTCGGAGATGAAGAAAGGTTGAGTAAGGTTGCCTTGCTATGAAGGGTGAAGGTTGACATTTATAGGAATTTCTTCGTAACCAATAGAGGTACTATTCTTTTACTCTTGTCGGCAACCGTTGGGTGATTGAACAGTAAGATTCACGTGCTTTCTACTTTGTCAGAAATCTTTGATAAAGTGGCCCGTAATTTATGCAAAGCTGAGGTTGCATGTGACAGGTGCTGACAAGTGTGGAAAAGAAGATTGGCTCGTGGTTTCTGAGTAGGCCCAGCTTTTGAGAAAGCAAGCGCCTCTTCGATTTCTGAGCAGGCACCTCTTCGATTTCTGAGCAGGCACCTCTTATTTTTGGAGCTTCGTCAAGTGCAGATTTTTATAGAGGCACGCATTACGTTCTAAAGAACACTTGAATTTCCGCCTGTAGAAGCTCCCTTCTTGCACTTCTAAGATCTTGATTTGTCCGACCTCTTCTTTTTCTTTAACACCTTCGGAAACGTCTTGCCCCTCTAACCGTCGTCTTAACTTGAATGTCAGGGAAGATATTGACATGTTTTCTCCAGACAACATTTGGCAGCTGTCCTTTTTATCCCCCAATGGTCCTCTTATAGTTGGGGACTCTGTGATGAAGAACGATAAAACCGTTTCGGTGGTGGCTAGAAATCTTCTCACTCCAAGAGACAGTAGGATACTTTCCAAGCGATCCAACGAGCTGGCTGTTCAGGACTCTCTGCCTTCAGCGTTCAATGTGCAGACTCAGTATCAAACATGGGCCAACGTTTTCTTGCTCGATCTCGTCAGGTTGAGTCTTTGATGGCTGAGGTGGCTAGTTTTCGGCAAGAGATCAGAGGGCTCAGGCATGAAAATAAAGAGTTGCACATGCTCGCAACTAGTTACTCAACAAGTATGAAGAGGAAGCTTGACTTGAGGGAAATTTTGTGAAAAACATGTTCATTTGAGCAACATCTATGGCATGCAATTAACAATTAAAGGCGGAATCATGCTTGTATGCACTTAAAAACAAAACATTACCCATGATATTTAAAGTCTAGTAGAAGGGTGAACCAAGACTCAACTCAAAACAAAGTGAGTTGAGAAACTTTATACCTTTGAAGCACCTCTTTGCTTAGCAAAGGTTAATCACCCATGTGAGGGCCTTCTTTCCTTTGTCACCTTACTCCTTGGCTCCATGGATGTGGATGGAGGAACTTTGCTTCTTGGCTCCATGCCTTCTTGGATATGGATGGAAGAATTGGTTTCTCCAAAAGTCCCCAAAGTTGGAGACCTCTAAGTTCCGACACCAAGGATGGTTGAGGAAGAAGATGAGTGGCCATGGAAAAGTTAGATGCTAGTAAACTTTCCCATGGTAGCCAGCTATTCTAGAGAGAAAAGAGAGAGAGTTTTTCTCACTTTTCATCCTTAGAAAACCCTAATGAGGATGGAGCAAAGATACCCCTTGTATGCTTTCAACTTTTGTATGCATTTTGGACCAAAAAGGCCCTTCCTCTATCTATGGCCGGTTTTCCCAAGCCTTTGGGCTGTTTTGGGCTTCTTGAATTTTGTTTGTTAAGTTGTCATACAACTTAAGCTAATGAGCTTGACGATTCGAAGCCCAATTTGGGCTTTAAGGCCCAAAACTAACTCAAGGTTTAAAACGAACTTATTCATTTGATTAATTAACATATTAATTAATTCTTTCCATAAACAATTAAACCATTTAATTGTCCTTACTCATCTCTGTCAAATCCTTCAAGCATTACCTTACACGGTGTGCGATCCATTAGGTTCCTTTTAGCGAGGCAGTGGGCGATTAGAACTCTTTAAAATCGATTGTGAATTGAAACTTACTTTCAATTCTCCCTTTAGTGATTATACACGTTTAGGGCTTCCACAAACCATGAGTGACACCTAGCAGTATGTCATGGTTACCTAAGCTAATCAGAAGAGGTGGAGAACATATTCAGTTTAGGATTACTGATGAGTAGATTTTATATTATATATTTTACCCTAATCTTAGTATATTTTGGTTAATATTTTAGAAGAATTTTGATACTTTGAATTGTATTTTCAATATAGGACTTTCGACTTCCTCTGGAGCAAAACAGGACCAAATGGACGAATTTTGGAGTAATTCCAGTTGGAGGACGTTCGTGAGTCACTTAGCTTGATCGTATCAAAATTTGGGATTTTTCCACCAAGCGGTGATTTTCTGACGATGAAATAAAGAAGCAGTGCGCAGTGCTGGAAAATGACGTTTTTGGAGCCCAAGATGACATCGGATGGGTTCGTGGCCTTCTGGAAAAGTGTTCAGAATATTCCAAACATTAAATCCAGCTATATTGGGCCAGTTTTGGAGCAGCTTATGGACCAAAACGTGGCTGTTCAGATTTTAGACGAATTTTTATCATTTAATTTAGGGTTTTTATAATTTTAGTTTGCTAGGGTTTGTGTGGTGGCTTGGCAAATATATTGCTTAGCCGTCTACAATTTTAGGTTACGCTTTATTTTATGCAATATTGGAGACAGAGAGAAGTGCTAGGGTTTTGAAGATTTTCTACTTGAAGGTGTTTTCAATCCTTTTCTTAATGGATATTTCTATGATTTCAATTATGAATATGCGGAACTAATTTCTATTGCTAGGGCGAAGCCTTGAGCCTTAGCATGAATATGTGATTTTTATTTAATTGCTTATGATTGATTGCATGCGTACTTTGAATTGTTAATCACCGGGATAAAAACTATCTAATTGTTTTAATGCCTGATCACCATTAGGATCTTTAGAAAAGTAATTTGATGCAATTTTGGTCGGAAGGTTCCCTGAAATTGATGCTGGCTTCTTGTGATTAATAATTGTAATTTCTCTTAGGATGAATATTACGTCTTAAGGATTGCATGGTTTTTTAAAGGATTTTCATAACGCATAATCAGTCTTTCATGTTTAGATTTGATCCGAACGTCCGGACGGGTTGCATGTTAGATATACGTTCTATATTGGAGGTTCCAAGTAGAATATGAATTAGGAAAATCTAACCTTCAAAGTAGCATGTATAGATCATAAGTAATGGGTAAAAATTCATAGGATTGCTAGGTGATGGTGGAACCCTAGTGTTTTTTTAATTTGATTTTCTCAAAACTGTTTTCGTCTCTCTAATACTAATATTGCAGATTGTTTATTTTAATTCATTAAATTCGTTTTTATTTTAATTAGGTTATAAAATCAAGCACTTCAATTTCTATTTTACAATAATTAAATGGAATCTGATTAGTTCGAATTATATAATAATCCCTGTGGAGATGACCTTGCGAAATCCGTTTATACTACAATAACCTTGTGATTCTTGCAAGTAAAATAGGAGGTTTTTATCGCATTCACATGAGTAGTAAAAATCCCTATCAATTACAATGCAATATGGTATTTCTCTAATACAATACTCTTCACCACATTGTTTGGATTCATAGTTTATTCATGTCTACTATCCAATGTGATTCATTTACTTATATGATTACCTTGAATGTGATTTGGAATGACTTCCTAAATCTCATTCATACTCTGGCCAGAGATTCTTAATCATATCATAGAGTATTCTCCCTTAAACGGTTTGAAGGTTAGAGATTCCTTGTTGCATGTTCACTTGCCTCCATGGCTAAGTGGCTTAACCCCAACTATGTCGTGGACACCCTCGGATGAAGTGACTTTGACATAGTCAAAGATCAAGGACCTAACCACAAGACAACTATGATGCCTCAGGTCAAATGACTACTTTGCATTATCCCAACCATGAGTTCTCTGATAGGAGCACATTTATGCGCCTTAGTTAGCTAGTTCTTATGCATTTTCGTTATGTTTTCATAGTTAAAGTAGTCTTTTGAGCTACTTTCATGTGTTTTCAGGTTCAAAGGGCATATGACATAAAAGATGGCAAATTGGAGTTTTTAGAGCCTAATGGAGCTTGGTGTGAAAAGTACATGCTTGGAACACAAGGTTGGGATGAAATTGAAGATTTGAAGATTTTGAGGATTCCTAGTACGAGAAGGATTCCTAGTCCGAGGAAGAGTCCTAATTGACGAAGGATTCCTAATCAACGAGGGATTCCTAGTTGAAGATGGATTCCGAGAAGAACGAAGATTCCTACTCAAACGAGGTTTCCTACTGGAAGTAGGAAAGCTAAGCCTAAAAGTTTCCATTTTGGGTTGATCTTTCCTAAACTTAAATGGCCTTGCGTTTTAGCAACATTGGAAGGTTCCGAAGCGTTGGAAGACACGAAGAATGGTTCTAGAACATTTTCCTCCTTCTTGCCGTGGGTTGGGTCTATTTTCTCTTGGTTTTGGGCTTTCTAGAAGCCCTATCTACAAACCCTAACCCTTTGCCGCACCTAGGCCTCAAAAGTATCTGATTTCCTTGCCTTGCAAGGCTTTTTAGAAGCCTTAACCCTAGCCCACCAAACCTGCCGCACCCTAGGCCTTTTCCCATGCAATTTCTGATTGTTTTAACCTATTTTCTGGTGGATTTAGGTTTCTAGAAACCCTAATCTGATTGCTAGGGTTTTTAAGTGCCTATATATACTCTTTTAAACCTCTTGGCCGAATCTATCACCCCCCCATATCATTCATTCACGCCAGAAACCTTAATTCCATCCCTGCCGCAACCTTCCACCCCCAAATTCCCATATTTCTGCCACAATCCACCCTTGCCGTGCCTTCCCACCACCATCACCACCTTGTGCAGCCACCATTGGAGGAGGAAGAAGTAGTGCCGTGCATTCCAAAGGAGGAAGACACCTTGCACATGCAATCTGCCATTAGTGGAGTGTTTGGAGTTCTTTCTTTCTTTGTTTCTGTTTTCATGTTTAATTTAAATTGTTGTTCAATTATGTTAGACATGTGGAACTAATTTCTTTATAGTTAGAGGTGAATTTGAAGCCATGGACATATGTTTTATATGATTTGATTTCTTCCAATTATGATTTCAGAAATTGTGAATGTGATTTATTTATCGATTTGATTGATAACTTGTTTATGTATGTGGGTTGAGGGTCGACACTTAATTTGCATGCCTAAACTTGATGCTAGGATATAAGGGAATTTCACCTAATCGTTATTAACTTGTATTCATAAGTAGTGAAAGTCGCTAGTCACGATTGTGTTAAGTAAGTCCTAGGCAAGAATAACATGCGTATCCCATAGTTATGAATGCCTCGTCAATGCTTATGATTTCCATTAAACTTAATGATCTTTGATATGTGTCTCTATCATGCGTATTCCATAGTTAGGGTCCTTGATAAGAATAATTTGGTTGTAATGCGTATTCCATTCAATTCAATGAATCTAGGGAAATCTGAGAATTAATTGGTGTAATCTAGTTAATTTGGGGCATTGTCATTCATGGTTTGTTGAAAGAGTAATTGGAGATCGAGTTGTATGCATATGTTCATGTGTGGATAAGGAACCCTCTAACTAACTTCTCACCATTCTATTTCATCACAATCTGTTTTGTTTGAAGTCTCTGTTTTAATTTCGATTTCGTCAAAATCATTCCCCCATTTATTTTTAAGTGTTAGATTAGTTAGAAATCCATTTAGTTGTGTTTTTAAGTGTTTTGAGTCAAGTCATAGTCCAAATTCGTCCAAACTAGTGTTAGGTACTCAAAACTGCCCAGAAAGTGGTTTTAAGGCAGTTTTGAGCCTTTTAGTTGCTGTTTTGAGTTTTTAGTTTGTTTAGGTGTTTTAAACCCTAGTTTTGCATTAATTGAGTCTAGTTTAGTGTTCTACATTATATTTTTATGTTCTTGAGTCAGTTTTACATTGATTAGCATCCCTAGTTAATCCCCGGTTAGAACGATCCCTATTTGCTCATATACTACAATTGTCATCCATAGGGTTTAATTTGTGTGTCAACATAATTTTCACATCATTCTCATATAACATAAGTACGAGAACTCCTTGTTGATCGCGTTCAGTGAACTCATTCTCTATTGAGCACCTGCGTACTTGTCTTGGTGTCAGTCACACCAATGACTCAAGACCAGTCACTCTCCCTAAGAGAATACATAGCACGTACTGATCTTAACGAACTATCAATGCCCAATTGGCAATCCTATGATTAGGAACGTTTAGGATATGTATACAAAAGATAATGGTCTCATGAATCTAGCTTCTTTAGATCGCATTCTCCCAATTACATATTCCTTGGACTTATCGTTTAAGCTTATAACATTTATATGAGACGGCTTCAAACAATAATCTTTGCCTTTTAAATTAAACTATATTAGTTTAACTTGTGAAATGTCCGTAAAATATCATCATATGATTGGTTTTAGGGCTCATTTCCAACGTGACCAGTTGCAGGAGTCCGAAGTTCGGATTCAAAGTGATCATCAAAGATTTATGGGTTACTCCAATGCAACTTTTGCCTTCGTCATTTGGCGTTTCACCAAGTGTTGAGGCTCCGAAAAATCAAACTCTGGTGCTTCGTCTTTTTGGAGCTCCGTCGAGTGCTGAGGCACCTCCTGACCAATGAAGGCTCCTTTCTGTTTTTTTTACCTAATGTTCCTTTTCCACGAAAATTAATGTAAAAATACCTTGTTTACCTGTCAATGTTTCAAACATAAACCCACACTAAAAACAATCAAACAAGCAACAAATAAATATGACAAACATGGCAAAATAAATGCAGTAAAGGGAAGCTTTTGTGGAACACAAAACTGATTGTGGAGCGATTCAAAGATCTTCCTTATTTGAATACATGGGTTGCCTCCTAATAAGCGCTTGCTTTAACGTCTTGCAGCCGGACGAAACTTCCTTCTAGGCTTGGATAGGGCCCACAGTAGTGAGTGGGATTTCTTCCACAATCTGCCCGACACCACTCTCATAGTATAGCTTCAAATGATGCCCGTTCACCTTGAATTCGTCGCCGTTCCTTAAGCTTTTAACTTGGACTACACAATGGGGAAAAACATTAGTAATAACAAATGGCCCAATCCACTTAGAACGTAACTTACCAGGGAACAAAGGTAGACGGGAATTGAAGAGCAACACTTTCTGCCCCATGGTGAATGTCTTGCCACGAATCATCCTATTATGAAATGCCTTGGTTTTCTCCTTGTAGATTCGAGCATTCTCATATGCATCGTTCCAGATTTCCTCAAGTTTATGCAATTGGAGCTTTGTATGAATTCCAGTTGCATTAATGTCCATATTGAAAGTCTTCACAGCCTAATGCGCCTTGTGCTCTAGTTCCACAGGTAGGTGACATAGCTTGCCATAGATTAGCCGAAATGGAGACATGCCTAGGGGTGTTTTGTAGACAGTACGATATGCCCACAGTGCATCTTCTAAACGCAAGCTCCAATCCTTCCGGGTTGGCCCAACAGTCTTCTCCAAGATTTGCTTGATTTCTCGATTCGAAACTTCAGCTTGGCCACTAGTTTGAGGATGGTAAGGCGTGGAAACCCTATGCTTGACATTGTACTTTTTAAACAACACCTTAATGGTTCGATTGCAAAAGTGGGAGCCTCCATCGCTTATGAACACCCTCGGCATGCCAAATCTGGAAAAGATGTTAGCCTTGATAAAATCTGCAACCACTCTAGAATCGTTAGTACGGGTGGCTTTGGTTTCCACCCATTTCGACACATAATCAACGGCTAGCAAAATATAAGTAAAACCATATGAAAGCGGAAAGGGTCCCATGAAATCGATACCCCATACGTCAAAGATCTCCACATTAAAGATGGGGGTTTGCGGCATTTGGTCCTTGGCACCTATTGTACCTGTTCTTTGGCATCTATCACAAGTTATGCAAAACGGTCTAGCATCCTTAAACAATGTAGGCCAATAGAAACCACCCTCTAAAACCTTAAGGGTCGTCCTTTGGGTGCCAAAATGAGCCCCACATGCATAACTATGGCAGAAAGCAAGAATTGAATTAAACTCAGAATTGTGCACACATCTACAAATAATCTGGTCCGGACAATACTTCCACAAATATGGATCATTCTACACATAAAATCGTGCATCATTTCTGAGTTTATCATGCTTGTATTTATCTAAAGCGCTAGGAACTTGTTTTGTGACCAAATAATTGACCAAATCAGCATACTAAGGCTAACTTACCTCTAGGGACAGCAATTGCTCGTCAGGGAATGTTTCTAGAATGGGTAAGGAGTCCTCAATGTGCACCAAATGGCTGAGGTGGTCAGCCACCACGTTTTCATTCCCCTTTTTGTCTCTAATTTCAATGTTGAACTTTTGAAGTAGGAACATCCAATGAATCAGCCTTGGTTTGGCCTCCTTCTTCGTGATAAGATATTTCAAAGCTGCATGGTCAGAATATACAATCACTTTAGTGCCAAGTAAGTATGAACGAAATTTATCTAAAGGAAAGACAACTGCAAGAAGTTCTTTCTCAGTGGTAGAATAATTCAATTGACCATCATTTAGTGTCCAGGAGGTGTAATGGATGACGTGGGGCTGTTTGTTCCCCATTTGGCCTAAAACAGCACCAATGGCATAGTTGGATGCATCACACATTAGCCCAAATGGAAGGCTCCAATCTGGTGGCATGATGATGGGGGCCGAAGTCAACATGTCCTTGAGAGTTTTGAAAGCGGTCTCACACTTCTCGTTGAACTCGAAGGCTACTTGCTTTTGGAGTAAACGGCAAAGGGGTTGGGAGATTTTTGAGAAATCTTTGATGAATCTCCTATAAAATCCTGCATGACCAAGAAAAGAACGAACCTCCCTCACCAAAGTGGGAGAGGGTAAGTGATGTACAAGATCTATTTTGGACTTATCAACCTCAATCCCTTTTTTTTATATGATATGCCCCAAAACTATACCTTGTTTTACCATAAAATGGCACTTTTCTCAATTCAAAACAAGATTAGTTTCGATGCATCGTTGTAAGATCAAACTACGATTATTCAAGCATGCATCAAATGAGTCACCAAAAAGACTAAAGTCATCCATAAACACTTCAATGATCTTTTCCAAAAAATCTGAGAAAATACTTACCATACACCATTGGAATGTGGCTGGTGCGTTGCATAGCCCAAATAGCATGCGTCGATAAGCAAAGGTACCAAAGGGGCACGTGAAGGTAGTTTTTTCTTGGTCATTGAGAGCTATCACAATCTGATTATAACACGAATAGCCATCAAGAAAACAATAAAAAGAATGACTGGCTAACCTTTCAATCATTTGATCAATAAAGGGCAGTGGGAAGTGATCTATTCTTGTTGTAGCGTTGAGATTCCGATAGTCAATATAAACTCTCCATCCGGTTTGGATTCGGGTGGGCACAAGCTCATTCTCTTCGTTTTTTACCACAGTGACTCCGGACTTCTTAGGAACAACTTGGACCGGAGAAACCCAATGGCTATCAGAAATTGGGTAAATTACTCCACAATCTAGTAACTTGATGATTTCCTTCTTCACAACGTCCATCATGGGTGGATTGAGTCGGCGTTGTGCTTCTCTAGATGGTTTGGCTCCTTCTTCCAAGAGTATTCGATGCATGCAAGTGGTAGGGCTAATTCCTCTTATATCGGCCAATGTCCACCCAATGGCAGTTTTGTATTCCCGAAGCACCCTCACTAACTTGTCCTCCTCTTATGCTGTCAGCGAATAAGAGATGATGATGGGCAACGTCTCTTGTTCTCCTAAAAACACATATTTCAAATGGCTAGGCAATGGTTTAAGCTCTAGGGTAGGTGGCTGGATTACAGAAGAAAGCAACTTGTTAGTCGAAATGGGAACTGAAATTAGGTTAGGAGACTTACCAATATGCTTTGGATTTGACTCTAGAGCAACAACCATCTCCACCAATTCTTCTTGAATAGGCATGGCAAGGTATGCTTTGTTGTTGCCGTAGGTATGCCTAAGTGCTAACCCTTCGTTTTTTAGTCCAATGCTTTGCGTGAGAGTCTTTTCAAGTGCATCCTCACTCAAATCATCAAGGACTTCCTGCGCCAAAGAGTCAATTACATCAATAGAGAAACAAGAGTGATCATCTTGAGGATATCTCATAGCATCAGAAATATTGAAATCAATAACTTCGCCATGAAATTCCATGGTCAATGTTCCTTTGAATACGTCTATCTTTGTACGGGCAGTCTTCATGAATGGTCGGCCAAGTAAGAGTGGTAATGGATGGGAACAGCCTGAGTCTTCCATTTCAAGCACGTAGAAGTCTGTCGGAAAGACTAGGTGATTCACCTGCACTAAAACATCATCCAAAACACCTTTTGGATACGCATTAGATCTATCGGCCAATTGAATAATCACTCCATCATTTTTTAATTCTCCCAAGTTCATAGATGCACATATTGAATAAGGCATGACATTTATTGATGCACCTAGATCTAACATGGCAGATTCAAAGCGAGTGTTTCCTATAACACAAGGAATTGGAAAACTGCCGGGATCTTTGCACTTTAGAGGTAATTTTTGTTGCAACACGGCTGAGACACTCTCACTTACCCTTACCACCTCTTTATTCGAAGCCCTCTTCCTTGTAGTGCACAGCTCCTTCAGGAACTTAGCATACTTGGGGACTTGTTTAATTGCATCTAGAAGTGGAATGTTGACTTGCACCTTTCTGAATGTGTCAAGGATGTCTTTGTCACTCTCATCCTTCTTTGATTGCACAAACCTGCGAGGAAAGGGTGCATTGGGCGGAATGGAGTTAGAAGTCATGGAATTTGAACCCAACTTACCTTTGGTGGCCGAATTAGGGTGTGTAGGTGGCTGCAGCAAGGATTGCTCAATCCTTGCCGTGTGCATGCCTTGTTCCTTCTCCTCAGATTGCGTCTTTTCGTCTTCCTTTTGATTGGATTTAGATGGGTTGGGATCAGATCCAACTTCTTTTCCACTTCGTAAGGTGATGGCTTTGGCAGATTTGAAGCCTCCCTTTGGATTCACATCCGTCGAACTAGGTAACTTACCTTGTTCTCTACTAAATTGCCCCATGAATTCAGCCATTTGTCACACATGTCTCTTCAATTCAGTCACCTCTCGAGCTTGATTTTGCACTTCCTTGGCGTAATTATGCATGTCTTTGGGCAAGTAGTTAGTAATTGAATAACTTGAGCATTATCAAAAGATGAACCAGAGTTATTTTGGGCAAGTTGTGTTTGGGGTTGTGTGGGTGCATACAGCCTTTGGTAGAATCCCGGAGGTTGCTATCTAAATGAACTTTGTTGTTAGATTTGTTGGGGCTCCCTCCATTTGAAATTTGGATGATCTTTCCAACCTGGATTGTATGTATTAGAGAAAGGATCATTCCTTGGTTGGTTTTGATCCCAAAACCCACGGCATTGGCAGATTCCCACCCTCCATTTTCGATCAATTGAGGGTACTTATCCATGAGGTGTCCTTGCATTGAGCACACGCCACAAGCAGCTACACTTTGTTCTTTTGGTTTTTCAACCACCTGTGAAAGAAGAGTAGTAAGATTAGCCATTTGATTTCGAAGTTCGAAAATAGCACTTACCTCATTCACATGTTGCTGTCGTGGAGTGTCTCTTTGTCCTACGCCTTCATATTGTTGAGCATTCAAAGCTCGGTTAGCAATTAGGGTCTTGGCAGCCGTAGGTGTTTTGTCCACCAAAGATCCTCCTGCTGAGGCATCTAGCATTTGGCGTTCAATGGGGAGGAGTCCTTTGTAGAAGTATTGAATGAGCAGCTCCTCCTTCATTTGGTGCTGTGGACATGAAGCAACAAGAGTTTTATAATGTTCGTAATAAGTTGGAAACGATTCACCTTGATTTTGTTGAATGCCACTAATCTTTTTGCGTAGAAGAATGACTCAAGAAGTTGCGAAAAACTTCTCCAATAATGTCCGTTTCATGCTCTCCCAAGATGTGACAGTTCTGGGGGCTAGTTCATACAACCAATATTTAGCCTTTTCCAATAGAGAAAAGGGAAAAGCCTTTATCTTTAATATGCTCACATCGACATTAACAGGAGTCATGCTTGAAGACAACACTTCGGACTCCATCAAGTGCTTGTTTGGATCCTCCATGGACAGCCCATGGAACTTCGGGATGTGATGTAACAAACTGGACTTCAATTCAAACTCCTCGGTCTTGCCCTAAGCTGGCATGGGGTATTGAATGCACAGAGGTGCGGCATTGTCCAATCCCGAAGCAGAAAGCTCCTTGATTGTTCGATTGTCCGCTGCCATGTCTTGTACTTCTTAAAAAATCTGAGTCGTGGCCTCCTCTTCCACTTGTACGTCGTCTTCTTCAAGATCTGGTACAAGTTGAGGTGTTTGGGGTTCTTGTTGATTCCTTGCTCGTCTCAAAGTTCGTTCCAAATCGTCATCAAAGACAAGGATGTGCTTATGAACAGGTTGAGAACTTCGAGTCATAAACCACCTAAAATAAGAAAACAAGTAAAGTCAGCAACTAGGAACAAAAACACATGAAAATAAACAAAAAGAAATAACAAGGGATTAGCAAAATTGCTAATCCCGGCAACGGCGCAAAAAACTTGATGTGGAAATTAACTTAACACACAAATTAATCCCTATTTTGACAATTGTAGTATATGTATAAGTAGGGATCGTTCTAGGCCGGGGATTAGTAGGGATTGCTAATTGATTCTAAACTGACTCAAAGACGTAAAAACAAACTTAAAACGATAGGATAGATTCAAAAGACTCAAAACTAGTTCACAAGACTCAAAATAACCTAAAAACACTCAAAACTTCCTAAAAACACCAAATGGGCAGTTTCTGACACTGAACACAATTTTGGACGAAAAAAAGGTTTGGGCTTGACTCAAAACACTTAAAAACACAAAAAAAACAAGTTTAAAACAATTTGAAACAAGAAAGTAAAGGGGGTTTTGTTTTGGACGAATTTAAAATAACAAAGCAAATTGTAACTTAAAAACTGGTTTGAAAACAATTTTAGGAAATTAAATGGGCTAGCTAAAGGCTTTTCCTCCACACATGACATGTATGCAAACAACTCGATTTCCAGTTACTACTTCATTGAATTATGAACGATAATGCCCCAAATTAACCGTGACATCACTAGTTAACCCTCAGATTTTCCTTGATTTATTGGATTGGATGACATCATTCAACAACCCAAAGTATTCTTCAAAAGTTCCCTACATGACATCATAATAGAGGTACAATCAAAGATCATTACGTTTAATGAAAATTATAAGCATTAACAAAGCACTTGCAACTATGACATCATGTCACTTATGCTAGGAATTAAACTTAACGCGATCGTGACCAACGACCTTCACTACATATGAATATAAGTTTGTAACGATTATGTGAAACTTCCTTATACTCTAGCATCAGATTTATGCATGCCAATTAAGTGTCAACCCTTAATCAACAAATACAAATAAGTTATCAATCAAACAGTTAAGCCAATTGCATTCACGATTCAAGAATTCATAGCTGGAATTTATCAACTCATATTGCACACATAATCATGGCTTTAAAATCACCCTTAGCCAAGAAGGGTTTAGCCGCTCATGTTCACAGCAAAACGAAAGAAAAAGAATTTAAACATTGTAAATATAGAACAAATTACACCTAGAATGCTTCAACAATCAATCTTAAACATCCAAGAGTGCTCCCTTCTTTCTTTACTCACGGTACAAGGTTTGGTGTAAGGTTTGGGTGGTGATTTGTCTGGAAGAATGGCTGAGAAGATGAATGGATGTGTATGGATGAAGGTTGGCTGTGGCAAGGAATGTTTGGATGTGTTTTTGGTTGTGTTGAATGGTGGTGGAGGATGCATCCCAATCTCCCCTTATGGTTGCTACACACACTTCCTTTTATAGAAATAGTGCACAACTTAGGAAAGAAAATGGAATGGTACGGTGCAGCTATGATTCAACGAAGGGGACATGAATGAGTGCAAGGTATGGATGGTGAAAGGTGAGGGATGGTGTAGCAATGATACAAAGAAGGGGACTAGGAATATAAGGCACAGCTAGGGAAAGGAAAGTGAGTGGAATGGTGCCGAAATGAGTGCAAGGAGGGAACATGAATGAGTGTGCACGACATGGGAAAGGAAAGGTGAGGGATGGTGCAGTAATGATTCAATGGAGTGGAGAAGAATGAGTGCATGGCATGGAAAAGAAAGTGAGTGCAATGGTGCATGAAATCTAGATCAATGGAGGGGACAATGATGATGGCACAGCATGGAAGGGAAAGGTGAGGGATGGTGCAATAATGAGTGCATGGAGTGGACAAGAATATTGTGCACATGGTAGAGAAAGGAAAGGGAGGTGAAATGGTGCAGAAAATAGGAAAGGGATTGGCTCCCTTGCACGGTAAGGAAGAAAGAAAGGGAAATGAGAGATGCGGCTCCCCCCTTGGACTGGGATTAAAGTGTCCCAAATTGACTACGAACCATAATTATGGCTGAAACCTTTGTAGATTAGGATTAGGAAACTTTGATTTGGTCAATCCTTCTTCTTCTTGGATTCCTTTTCCTTCCTTGACTTGAATTAATTTTTCTTCCTCTCTTTAGCTAATTCCTAGCATGCTTTGGTCTTCAATTTTTTCCATCCCTCTTGCTCCATTCATGTGATATTCATTCCAAGCCCAAAATTGTTCCAAAATGCACCTTATTGCTTTATAAGGCCTATGGACCTACAAACACATGAAAATGGCTTAAAATATATAATTAACTAAGAAATAACAACATAAATGCACAAGAACAAGCTAACTAAGTCGCATAAATATGTGATAGGAGCATATTTATGCGACTTAGTTAGCTTGTTCTCTTGCATTTTCATAGTTTGTTTGTGTTTATTATAGTGTTTTAAGCTATTTTCGTGTGTTTGTAGGTCCAAATGACAAAGTTAGCAAGAAAGTGCAATTTGGAGCATTTTGAGGCAGTTTTGGGCACCAAATGGATAGCTTATGAATGGAGCAAGATGGATGGACGAATTTGAAGTTCAATAGGCTAGGAATGTGCTAAAAAGATGAAGAAAATAAATCCAAGACAAAGAAGATAAGAACTCAGCTCAAAAGAAGAAACATTATCTTAAACCTTATCCAATCTTATCTTATCCTTGCCTAACCTAACCTTATGTTATCCTATCTTATCCAAATCAATTTGTGTCTTGATTCTAGCTATTTCTAAGGGACAATTATGTATTTAAACAATATATATTTCAGATTCTAGAACCTTATCCTTCTAGTACCCCTAAATTGGTGCTAAAACATCTTTTCTAGAAGCACCTAAAAATCTGGCGCCCTCCCCTTTTCTAGAAGCTTTAGAAATTGAAATCTCAATCCTTTTCCCTCTTAAATTAGGCCGAATGTATCCCTTTCCTTATAGGAATTAGTGCCGCACCTTTCTAACCTAATCCCCTTTGGTTTTTGATTGTTTTAACCCATTCCACTTGGGTTTTGGTTTCACAATCCTTATCCCATTTTAATTTCAGAAACCTATCCAAATCCTTAGGGATTTTGACATGTATTCCAGCCTATAAATACTAACCCTTGCCATATAAATCATTCACCACTCTCTACCATATTTTTCTACATTCATACATCCCTTAAACACACTCATCCTCTTGTGATGCAGATTGCAAGGAAGGAGAAAGGAAGAGCCACTTGGTGCCGAGCCTATGCCCAAGCCTTGGGAGTATTGGAGCGTTTCTAGGTGTTTTCCATCTTTTGTTTCAATGTTTAATTCAAGTTATCTTTGTTTATTTGTGAACATGAGGAACTAATTTCTTTATACTTAGAGGTGAATTCGAAGCCATGATTATATGTTTTATATGAATTGATTTCATCCAATTATTGTTTCATGAATCTTGGATGTGGTTTACGTATCTGTTTTATTAAGAACTTGTTCTTGTGTGTTAATTAAGGTTGCATATTTAGTTTGCATGCATGAATTTGATGCTAGAGTATAAGGGAATTTTACCTAATCGTTATGAACTTATATTCATGAGTAGTAAAAGTTGTTAGTCACGATTGTGTTAAGTAAATCCTAGGCAAGAGTAACATGCTTTTCATAGTTATGAATGCCTCGTCAATGCTTATGGTTTCCATTGAACTTAATGCTCTTTGTTAAGTGTTTCTATCATGCGTATTCCATAGTTAGGGAACTTGATAAAGAATAACTTGGTTGTGATGCGTTATCCATTCAATTCAATGAATATAGGGAAATCTGAGAATTAATTAGTTCAATACAATTAATTTGGGGCATTGTCATTCATGGTTTGTCAAAAGAATAATTGGAAATCGATTCATATGCATATGTCATGTGTGGAGAAGGATCCCTCTAACTAGCCTTTCACCATTCTTTTTCATCCAAAATCGTTTTTGTTAAGTTTGTTTTCAAAGTTTCTGTTTTAACTTTCAATTTCGTCAAAACAAAATCCCCATTCATTAAGTGTTGTTTTTAGAGTCAAAACCTATTTTCTTTTGGTCTTTTGAGTCTTTTAAGTTCTATTTTCGTCCAAATCACTTATTAGGTTTAGAATTGAGTCTTTTTATTGTTTCTTGCTGTTTTTGTGTTTTGAGTTAGTTTTGACTCTATAGAGTCTAGTTTAGTGTTTTTGAGTCTTATTTGTGTTGATTAGCATCCCTAGTTAATCCCCGGTCTAGAACGATCCCTACTTACTTAAATACTACAATTGTCATCAATAGGGTTTAATTTATGTGTCAACTTAATTTTCACACCAATATGCTCCTATCAGGGAACTAGAATATGGTATAAAAGTT
The DNA here is from genome assembly GCF_916048215.2 of Malus sylvestris. Lineage (NCBI taxonomy): Eukaryota > Viridiplantae > Streptophyta > Magnoliopsida > Rosales > Rosaceae > Malus > Malus sylvestris. Next base: position 41,134 of record NC_062260.1, on the reverse strand, counting down.
AGATATCTATATATACTTGGAAAAATTTGGAAAATTAAGTCTTCAAAATTAGTTTACAAAATGAGGGTTATAACTCCTAACTACATGCAGATTGCGTTTCAACCACAATTATGAAAGAATTGTGAGGGTCAGTTAAAATTAATTTGCTAATTGAACGAGACATTGAAGATGTCATCTCTTTTATTGATAATTTTAAGGTGTGAAGAGCTTAGAGATCTTCTTACAAATACCTTAAATGTCACAGCGCGTCCCGGAGATGTATATTATTTTATTCTTGATGATGTGAAATGACGGAAATACCCATGGACATTAAATTGTGTGATGTGGTTTAAGTGTTGTTTATGGATCACTATTCTCAAATCCTAATTGTTTGGGACCAATTAGGATTAAGTAATCGTGTATTTTGGGTTGTTGACCAATCCTAGACCACACACACACATCCACATCATCTCCTTTCTCACTCCCGTACTCTTTTTCTCGGTTTCTCTCTCTCTCTCTCTCTCTCTCTCTCTCTCTTTGCTATATGTATGGACAAGCACCAAAATCGCCTCAATCTTCACAGATCGAAGGTTTTGAGTGCACCATTGTGTTCCTCGTGGTGCTACGATTTGATTGGTACCCATTTCAGGTAAGGAAGTATTCGAAAAACTCGTGAACCCGTAACCCAATTTTCGTGCATTGTTCATACTCACGTAAAACCTTGTGTTTTAGGGGAATCTAAGCTCATAGGAAGCTTAATGAGGTCCTCACGAGTCTCGGGGTAGTTCATTTGAAGAATTTGGATGTCGGGATCACGAGAAACGAAGAGTTGCAGGTTTGGTCGGAATTTCGAAGCTTCCCCGACATGATTTCATGAGATTTGAAGCTTCAAATAGGTATAACGCCATTCTTCTCACTCTAAGCTTTCATTTGGTTCAAATTTCGAAGAAAATGGCTGAAAAACGAATGAGAATAGACGATTAGAAAAATTGCCCAGTTTCCGGCACCGACGACAGTTGCTGGAGCTGGAGGTAGGAGGTGAAGGAATATTCCATCAAGTATGACAGAATATTCTCACGCCGTCAATTAGGATTGACAGTTACCATTAGGATTTAATGGAATATTCCTGAAGCCGTTTGTAGAATCCGTCAGGATCCCTTGCGCGTGGCCACGAGTATTGCCGTGCCTTGGCCAGGGCGTGGCGGCGCGTGCGGGGTCAGAAAATTATTTTGAAAATTTGGGGATGATCCTGAGGTTGTGTAGGTCACTATGGTATATTCATATACCCATTTTGAGCTATGTATGATAATTTATTAGCTAGTTTTGCCTATGTGCTTTAAAGTAACATTTTTATAGTTAATTCACATATAGGTGAGACTTATCCTGAGGACGAGCGTATCCACGGGCGACTCGGGGGTTACGACCCGTCGACATACCAGTGAGTGGGCTTTTGTTTTCAGTATATATTTATATACTTGATATATTTTCCAGAAATGCATTTTTAAGGAAAGTATGCTTTGAAATAATATGTCAAATGCTTTTATATTCTGAATATGTATATTATGGTTGCATATATATAAATGTGGTGCTGTGAAGGCACAGGTAAGTTCAGGTAAGTTATGTTTGGTTATGTGAATCATCGATGATGTGATATGTGATTGAATGATGTTGAGCTCATAAAACTGCACCTAGGGTGATTTTGATTTAGCCAGAGATATGAAGTACATGCCTGTTTATTTATGTCACATCCCGCACTATATGCTCATATTGGATCCAACTTAACTGCACAGTCTAGTCGTATAGACCTTATTTATGGTTCTGACTCGTAGGAGACTAGCGATTTATCGCCCGACTATTATGAGAGAATATATTACACCCAATCTTGTCGTACCTACCCCTTTTTAATGGTTCCGACTTATGTGTAGTATATTGCCATATAGGTCATTGTAGCGACTCCGGCTAGATTAACTTTTGAGCTATGAATTCAGCCGTACAGACTACCAAAAGGGTTCCGGCTAACATATCATATTTCTATGAAATCATTCTTACCTGGATTGTTTATTTTGTTATATCTTGGCTTGGCATGCATATGAATATGATTATGTGAAGCATGAATTGAATTGATATGATTTCACATATATATATATATATATATATATATATTATGCATATGCTTATATATTGATTCTGGGAAAAATTATACATGTTTTACAGCGAGGGGTTAGTATTTTGATAAATGAAATGATTTTGTAAAGCATTTGTTTTAGCCCATTCACGTTTTCTGTTTTGCACCCCTCTAGGTTTTAAGTAAGCTTGTTGTTAGCTCGAGGACGTCGACTGTTCTGACTTATCTAAATAATAGTAGGACATTCCTGGTATTGTATAACTAGTACTTGTCTTACTGGACTGCACCTAGACTTATGCTCTGATTAGGAGTGTTTACTGTTGTAACTAACTCCTATCACTTCCTGTTTAGTAGTGCACTCTAGTAATTTGGTTTTTGATTATTCGTATATTTCTTATCTTTATCGCTTCCGTACTGTGCACATGGCTACGTCACTCTCACGTGACGGCCAGCATACCTTGATCTCGGTCGGGGTGTGTCATTAAATGTGGGGAAAGTCTCCATCCTAGTGTTAGCAAATTATTGTGTAAGTCCTAACATATGTTTTGAGGAGTTAAAACATTGAAGCAGCTACTCTTATATGAAATATAATTTCATGAGATGGATTGTGCACTCCATTAAAGATAGTCAATCTAGTAGTGGATCCGATTATTAAAGGTTATTAAAGGTTAGACTAGAGAGTAAGTTGATCATTTAGAGGAATGAAGCTAAGGCCAACATAACTAATGAATCAACTAGCGGAAACTTAACTTAGTTGATTGGAGATCCCACGGTCAAAGTTCAATAGGCAAACTGGTTGGGCATGATTCAAAGAAGTTAGCACATTTTATACCTCATTCTATGATGGAAGAAGTCACTACTACAAAAGTACCCAGTAGTGTCGTTTTAAAAAACGACAAGAAAAACCCATTTTTGTCCGATATAAGGACAAAATCCAACAAAAATTCATGTAATGGCGGATAAAAAAACCGACAGCATTGCTAGCGTAACAAAAAGGCTTTTTCTGTCGGTTAGTTCCCTTAATCCATCAAGAAAAAAGAAATCTTTTAAAATAAAAAAAAGGATAGTAGTGTTGGATAGAAGTGACATTGAAACTTCCGTCGGATACAGGAAACATTGGATACTAAGAAAGACTATCGGATAGAGCAGCTTTGTATCGCTTCTAACCTACACAACTAACCATTAATAATAAAAATATATATTTCAGTTTTTTAATAAATAAAATAAAATAACATACTCCCATAACCGACACCACTAACTCTTAATAATTAAAAAAGTAAATAAAAACCATTAATAAAAGATAAGAAACTTCAAATTTCTCTACCAGATCGTCTATGACATTTATACAAAACTTCTACCCCGAGCACATGCAATGGAGCCATAGACAGTCAAGTGAAATTCAATCCACGAAATAATTTGATCAATGGACAGAATCGTTGTGGTAAAGGTCGTAATGTCAGAGGAATCATTACCGCAGGGCATAGAGGGGCAAGTCAAAAACTAATTCAATTTTTGTTTATCGTCTTTCACACCAAATGAGGCACTCACCTCCCTCACTTCTTCTTTCTTCTTCCTTCTTCCTCCGATCTGCAGATTTTAATGTTAAAGTAAACGACGGGACACAAAGGTAAAGGGAGAAATGATGGGGATTGGGCGGCAGATGCGAGGGGTGGGGTCAAATTCATCGGGGTTGGCAAACACGCAAGTGTCGTCGTCGTCGGAGCCAATATAGGTGCAGAGCTGCCAAACCAAACGAATATAGCCAACAAGACGAAGGCTTTTGGATTGTTGTTCGGTTTTTCCTAGACTTAAAAAAAAAATAATAAAAACATGGTTTGTAGTTTTGTATTTTTCTCAAAATGGTTGGGAATAAGAGAATTGAAGGATATGTTGGCAAATATGGAAGAAGAATAAGAAGATGGCGGTGGGGCGGGTGAATAGACACAAAGGTAGATGGATTACATGGGCTTGCGTAAAAAAACAAAAATTAATTGTGATAGTATGATTTCTGTGAATTGCCAAGGTTGTATGAAATGTCTTATCCAACGGTATATTGTATAAAACCGCAACCAGTCTCTGACACATTAAGTCAGCTTTGTAGCAGTGATTGTGTTATCTACAGAAGTTTTAGGGTGCATATATATACTTAATGACAATGATATCTTATAAATAAGAGGAATATAGCAAACTATTCTTAATCAGTGGTCAACTATGTAAGAGTAGAAGTGGGTCTCTTCTACGAGTATGAGATGTCTAAATTCTCTAAAGCTCTCACGAATCAAGGATATGTTCAGGACCAAATGAACACAACCGTATGAATCATAATATATTAGGATTAGTGATGTGTGTTGCTTATTGTCTCTGTTTACTATTGCGGTGAACAGTTCAGGATCTTCTACATCCATTGCGTCACCAAGTAAATTTGATAAGTATTCAGTAGGTTAGGTTTAAGTCCAAAAGACACCTCTCCCGATGCATCTATTGTTCGCTTGTAATCTCAAATTCTTCCTAATTTTTTTCATTCATGTGGGGGATTGTTGGAAATTTATATTATAATATTTATTGGATCTTATAGTATTTAATTTCAAAATATAGCATGAAAAAATTAATGTTGTTTATCTTAAGTGTTGCGTCTAATGCAAAGAATCGCATGATATTATTTGTAATTTGGGACGTGTAGTTTGATGAGTGGTGTTGGTTACATAGAGGCAAAGTTGCATCTTTACACCAAACAACACAATGGGTTCTATATAAACCCATGAAACCATTATCATTAAAGATAGAGAAAATTAGAGTTAATTGTTTATCTTGAGAAATAGGGTTTTCCCATTTTGTTTCTCTTGTTCATTGTTAGTTAAATTTTGAGTCGTGTCTTTAGAGCACAGAATAAATGAAGTTCACCAGGATCTGAAGATTGAAGTTCTTCGACTTCAGATTATAGATTGTTGAACTGAACTACAAGCACAACAGTAGGGGCGAAATTCTATCTTTAGGACATTGCATTTATGCAAGCCTCAATCTCTAAGTTTGTTAGTCTTTCTTACTTTCTCTCTATGTAGTTTATATTAATTTTGTACACATTTATGTTGTGATTTTCTGGATGATTATTATCATTGAAATTCTTTTATTATTTCATATTTTCTAATATTGCTCCAACTTTCCAACGGGTCTTGTGATCAAAGAGAAAGTGAGTGCTATTGAATCGAGTAACATCCATTAAAAGCAAAGTTTCTTCAATGTTCAAGTGGACCTGTGGGTCAATGAAGATAGCCTAAATACTTGACGAAGAAATTTTCTCTTCAAAGACAAGTTTTTGAAACGGTACCTTTGGGTTGTGGCTTCTTGAGATGTATGTGACTGTTTCAATGGATTTCTCCATTTGTAGTGGCAAATCCAAATCTGGTTTGGATTCTAGTTTATGCTTGAATATATGTTAGGTATGCAACATATTGAAATTTCCCAGCCACAAGAAAAACTTGGACTAATCACTGCATTGTGCCTGGAATTAATATTCCCAACGACATATGGCAATAGCATGTTTCAAATACATATGAAATGAAATGATATAAGGCCAAAGATATAATTGGAAGGCCAAATAACTATGTCTGTAAAGCAAATTGATCTATGCCTTATATAAGAACCACATATACATGGTTTTTATTACATTTGGGCAAAAGACAACAAAAAAGAGTTTTGCCATGGCTCATAGTCATGTTTGGCAATGAATTTTACATTGTTGTCCATAGCCAAATCTTAGCGTGTAAACTCATTTAGGATGAGTTATATTTAACTTAAATAGAAAATAGCAATTGAATTGTGGTGGTTCTAACCAAGGATGCAAGCCAAGAAGAGTTTTTCTTATAATGGCTAGTGAGGCATGAAGGCCCTAGAATGTGGTGCCATGAGTTACAGAGATGCATGGAACATTGGTAGAGCCTAGAATGATTGGCGATAACTTCTTAAAAGGAAGTTATGTGATGGCAACTTCAAACTAACTAAGTGTTGCCATAAGCCAAGTGTTGATAAGAAACCTAAAAAATCAAAGAATTTGGATTAGAGACACAACATAAACTAATATTGTCTTTAGAAAAGCAAAAAAAGTGAGATAAGACATTGAAACTGTGGGCGTTTCTTATAGAAGTGCACTAGATTAGATATAGCTTATTTAGTAGGCAAAATCAAGTTTGGCTATTTTGATGTGTTAGTCATGGTTTTAAGGTACTTAAGGTACATTATCACGGATTATAATTACGATAATCAAAGCATATCCATTCTACTAAATGGTTTGATGATTTTTGACAATGTGAAGTCAAAGTAGTTAGGTGGAAAAGTTGGAAAATAAAACGGAAAGTATTTTAGGATTTGAATTAATTAGTTATTTTATATGATTTAATTAGGATTTTGATATTATTTTATTTGGTCTAGGTTTCCTTGTTTTGTTGACAAAGGATTGTTTTGATTTATTTCCCTAGTATTGCTCCTTTGTAATCTTATAAATACGTCCTTATGGAGAAGAATAAAGTATTGAAGTAGTATTTGAGAATTGTGAGATTGTAGAGAATTCTTATATTTATCATAAACTGTTTATTTTCAACTTGATTTCAGAGCAGAGTTCAATTCTTGGTTAAACTTTGCTGTGAGTGCTTCCATGTGGGTGCACGAAGCTAATTTTCTACGTGCACCCATAGGCCATGAATTGAGGGTGAAGATTGTCTATGATTGTTAGAAGAAGATAAATTTCCACTACCATGAAGAAGAATAAAGAGAGGAAAAGTGCTTGGTTTCAATGCCTTGGAGGAAAGATATTAGAAGAGGAAAAAAAGTTGTCACGCTAGGATACGCTTCCTATCAAGGCTTTTGGGTTTTGTTTTATTTTTTATTTTTTAATTTAGTTTGATTATGAGTTTGAGGAAGAAAAAAAAAACAAGAAGGATGAAACAAAAAATTGAAGAAAAAAAAGATTTGGTGGTTGGTGACACACCCCGACCGAGATCAAGGCATGCTAGCCGTCACGTGAGGGTGACGTAGCCATGTGCACAATGCGGAAGCAATGAAGATAAGAATTATATGAATAATTAAAAACCGAAACTACTAGAGTGCACTACTAAACAGGAAGTGTTAGGAGTCAGATACACAAGTAAACACTCTTAATCAGAGCATATAAAGTTTAGGTGCAATCCAGTAGGACAAGTACTAATTATACAGTACCATAAGATGTCCTACAATTATTTAGATATGTCAGAATCGCCGAAGTCCTCGCACCTAGCAACTGCAAACTTACCTAAAACCTGGAGGGGCGTAAAACAGAAAACGTGAATAGGCAAAAACAAATGTTTTACAAAACTGTTTCTTTTATCAACATATCTAACCCCTTGCTGTAAAACATGTATAATTTTTACCAGAATCAAGATATATGCATATACATAAATATATATGAAATTATATCAATTCAAATCATGCTTCACATAATCATATTCATATGTATGTCATGCCAAGATATCACAGAGTAAGTAATTTAGGTGATAATAACTTCATATAAATATAACATGTTAGCCGAAACCCTGTGGTAGTCTGTACGGCTGAATTCATAGCTCAAAATCAATCTAGCCGGAGTCACTACAATAACCTATACGGCAACATACTGCACAAAATTCAGAACTAAAGGAAAAGGTTTGTACGACAATAATGGGTGTAATATAATTATGCTCAATTGTACTCTCACATAATAGCTGGGCGATAAATCGCTAGTCACCTACAAGTCGGAACCATAAATAAGGTCTTTACAACAAGACTGTGCACCTAAATTGGATCCAATATGAGCATATGGTACGGGAGGTGACATAATAAATAGGCTTGTGTCATAACTCTGGCTAAATCACAATCACCCAAGATGCAGTCTTATGAGCTCAACATTATTCAATCACATATCACATCATTGACAATTCACATAACCAAACATAACTCACCTGAGCTTACCTGAGTGTCCACAGCACCACATTTATATATATATAAAGCATCATATACCAATTCATATACGAATTATACTTATATGCATGGCATTTACTGCATACTTTCATTTAAACACATATTTTTGGGAAAATATCAAGTATATAAATATATACTGAAAACCAAAAGCCCACTCACTAGTATGTTGAAGGGTCGTAGCCCTTGAGTCGCCCTTGAACACGCTCGTCCTCGGGATAAGTCTCACCTATATGCAAATTAACTATAAAAACGTTATTTAAAGCACATAGGCAAAACTAGCTAATAACTTCTCATACATTGCTCAATTTTGGTATTTGAATATGCCACAGTAACCTACACAACCTCAGGATCATTCCCAATTTTTTAGAATGAGGGGCTAAACCAACTCGAGAGGCTCAGCGCCGTCTCAACCCTCCAATGATGGAAGTTGTGAAAAAGGAGATTATCAAACTTCTTGATTGTGGAGTGATTTATCCGATCTCTGATAGTCGTTGGGTGTCACCGGTGCAATGTGTTCCAAAGAAGTCCGGAGTGACCGTGGTGAAGAATGCCGAGAATGAGCTTGTGCCAACCCGTATCCAAACAGGTTGGCGAGTGTGCATTGATTATAGGAAGCTCAACGCCACCACAAGGAAGGACCACTTCCCTTTGCCGTTCATTGATCAAATGCTTGAAAGGTTAGCCGGTCATTCTTTTTATTGTTTCCTTGATGGTTATTCTGGATATAATCAGATTGTCATAGCGCCGGATGACCAAGAAAAGACAACTTTCACATGCCCCTTTGGTACTTTTGCTTATCGTCGCATGCCTTTTGGTTTATGCAATGCTCCGACCACATTTCAAAGGTGTATGGTAAGTATCTTTTCAGATTTTGTGGAAAAGATTATTGAGGTATTTATGGATGATTTCAGTGTGTTTGGTGATTCATTTGATGGATGTTTGGAAAATCTCACAATAATTTTGAAACGATGTGTAGAAACTAACCTAGTGCTTAATTGGGAAAAATGTCACTTTATGGTTAGACAAGGCATAGTTCTAGGGCATATTGTTTCAGAAAGAGGAATTGAAGTAGATAAATCAAAAATAGATCTTGTACGCTACTTACCCTCTCCTACTTCGGTTCGAGAGGTTCGTTCGTTTCTTGGTCATGCAGGATTTTATAGGCGATTTATCAAGGACTTCTCCAAGATCTCAAACCCTCTTTGCCGTCTCCTCCAGAAAGATGTGGCGTTTGACTTCAACAAGGAGTGTGAGAAGGCGTTCAATCACCTAAAGGACATGCTAACTTCGGCCCCTATCATAGTTCCACCGGATTGGAGCCTTCCTTTTGAGCTTATGTACGACGCTTCCGATTATGCATTAGGAGCTGTTTTGGGGCAAAGGAAGGACAAGAGGCCGCATGCTATCTATTATGCCTCTCGGACTTTAAATGATGCACAATTGAATTATTCCACCACTGAAAAAGAACTTCTAGCTGTTGTATTTGCTTTAGATAAATTCCGTTCTTATTTGCTTGGTACTAAAGTTATTATTTATACTGACCATGCAGCATTGAAGTATTTGTTCACCAAGAAGGAGGCCAAACCACGACTCATTCGTTGGATGCTTCTTCTCCAAGAGTTCGATATCGAAATCCGGGACAAGAAGGGAAGTGAAAACGTGGTGGCTGACCACTTGAGCCGTATGGTACATGAGGAGGATGCCGTACCTGTCACAGCCCGTCCCCGAATTTTTAATTCCGAGGACGTGAAGTTACGAAAATGTCCCTAAACGGGACTAAAGTGCGTAATTTGGACACTTGTTTTTACTTAAGGTTCTTAAACTTTGGTGAATTAGAATATTAATTGGTTTTAGAAACCTAAACCAAGACTTATACTTAGGTTTCTATGTTAAAAGTTTGAAATTGGGATTGGGTTGGAGACGTGGGATCCCCACATCCCTCAAAACCTTCCCCAATTCCCGTACCTTGTCCCTCTCTCTCTCCTCCCTCACGATTTCTCTCAGTTCTGTCTCTCTCTCCTTCGAACTCACACGGGCAAGCTCCAAAACCATCTAAAACTTCTACCATCGTTCAATCTAAAACCACCATTGCATTCCTGAGGACTCCACGATCACGTAGGTACCAGTTTAAGGTAAGTTTCACTTCGAAAACCCTAGTTTCTAAAGTTGCCGTGAATGTGTACTGTTCATGAGCTTTGAATTGGTTGTGTTTTAGGCCAAACCAAGCTCACAGTGAGCTTAAGGAAGTCCCAAGGAAGCTCGGAATGCTTCGTTGGCATGAATTGGACGTCAGGATCACGAGTTGTAAGTTTGGCCGAATTCTTGAATTTTTGAAAAGTTTGATCTCGTAGTTTTTAGGCCCTAAAACTAGTCCAACGTGAAAGTAGATGTTTAGGGCTTCAAATTGGTGTAAAATTCGAGAAATTTGGATGAAAAACGAAGGAGAATAGTGGATTTGAAATATTCCCCAGTTTCCGGTGACCGGAGTCCGGCGAGGGACGACCGGAGAAGAAGAAGGAATATTCCGGTATTTTTAACGGAATATTCCTAACGGCAGTAACGGTATCCGGTTAAGTTAACTGAATATTCCGGGGTTTTAACGGAATATTCCTGACGGCGTCAATTGACACCGTCAGTGTGCTTGGCACGTGGCCGCGCGTGGGGAGCGCGTAGGTCCGTGCCACGTCAGGCGCGTGGGGGCGCGTGAAGCCTCCAAAAATTATTTTAAAAATATGGGGATGATCCTGAGGTTGTGTAGGTCACAGTGGTATATTCATATACCCAATTGGAGGAATATATGAGGAGTTATTAGCTAAGAATTGGGTTAGGCGTTAAATAACGCCAAATTGGTTACTTTTGTATAGGTGAGGCTTATGCGGGCATCGGGCATGGCCAAGGGATGCTCAGGGACCTTCGACACGTTGATGTATTCTGTGAGTGGGCAGTTTTGTTTTCAGTATATATATATACTTGCCGTTTTCCCAGAAATTGAAAATGCATGAAATTATGCTTTAAATAGAAATATGTGAAAAGTATATAGAACTATATGAAAAACGTGAATTGAAACGCTATGCATGAAAGTATATGAAAAGTATATAGAAATGTGAATCGAATTGCCATGCATGAAATGATATGAAATGATATATGATGCATATGTATGAATTGGTGCGGCGGACGCACAGGTGAGTATCAGGTGAGTATTTAAATACTGTTATGATGATGTTGATATATATTGAGCTCAAATCCTGCACCATAGTTTAGTGCTTATAGTATTCACCGCATCGCACGCTCGTCTTGGATCCAAGTAGATGCTAGTCGTACAGTCCACGTGGAGTGGGTACGACAGGCCAGTCGCGAGAGTGTTAGTGAGATTCCGACTGGTGGGTGACCTTAGATTATGTGCACAGATGATTTATGAGAAGCACTAGAGCGTAACTTATGTGCAGAAGGCCGTACAGGTCACGTGGAGTGACTCCGGCAGAGTGTGAGATTGATAGATTTTGAGCTCTAGGTTCAACCGTACAGGGCTATTAGAGGGCCTCCGGTTGATTACTTTCTTGCACCTGATATGATTATTGTTGATGCATCCATACTTAACTGTTGAATTAGACATGGCATGGCATGATTGATAAAGAAAAATGTTGAGATAGTAAAAATGAAGTTTTGAGAATATATATGTATATTTATATTTTACATTTCTGGGAAAGTATACAGGTTTTACGGAGAGGGGTTACAATGCTTTGAGAAAAAATTGGATTTGAAAAGAATTGTTTTACTGACCCACTCAATTTTGGTTTTGCGCCCCTCCAGGTTCAGGAATCACAAAGGTGTGGTGACTACGAGGAATTCGACGGTGTTCTGACAGATTGGACAAAATTAGGACTCACCTTCGGGTGTATCAACTTATAAATTGTATCTTAAAGCTTCCGTACTGTGCAAATGGTTACGTCACTCTCACGTGACGGCCAGCATGCCCTTCTTCGGGACGGGGTGTGTCAGTACCTATCATGGAGACATTCCCAGATGAGCAACTGATGTCCGTCAAGGTAAGTGAACCGTGGTATGCTGATTTGGTGAATTATTTGGTGTCTAAACATGTTCCTAGTGAATTACTTAAACACCAAGGTGATAAATTGAAGAAAGAGGCACGGTTTTATGTGTGGGATGACCCGTATCTATGGAAATATTGCCCTGACCAAGTTATACGTAGGTGTGTGCACGATTCTGAGTTTAATGCTATTCTAACATTTTGTCACACTTATGCTTGTGGGGGACACTTTGGCACTAATAGAACAGCACTTAAAGTATTAGAATGTGGTTTCTATTGGCCTACCATCTTTAGGGATGCTAGAATATTTTGCATGTCTTGTGATAGATGCCAAAGAACGGGCAATATAGGTCCTAAACAACAAATGCCGCAAACCCCCATTTTTAGTGTTGAAATATTTGATGTTTGGGGTATTGATTTTATGGGTCCCTTTCCTTCGTCACATGGATTTCTTTATATATTACTTGCTGTGGATTATGTGTCGAAGTGGGTGGAAGCAAAAGCCACCCGAACTAATGATTCTCGAGTGGTTGCAGATTTTGTGAAAACTAACATTTTTGCAAGGTTCGGAATGCCACGCGTGCTCATCAGTGATGGAGGTTCCCATTTTTGTAATCGAACCATCGAGGCGTTGCTCAAGAAATACAATGTCACGCATAAGGTGGCCACACCTTATCATCCTCAAACGAGCGGGCAAGCCGAGGTTTCGAATAGGGAAATCAAGCAAATTCTTGAGAAGACCGTGGGGCCTACGAGGAAGGATTGGAGTTTGCGCTTAAACGATGCATTGTGGGCGTATCGCACTGCCTACAAAACCCCCATTGGGATGTCACCTTTTCGGCTCATCTATGGGAAGCCATGCCATCTTCCCGTCGAGTTAGAGCATCGTGCACACTGGGCCGTCAAAACGTTTAACATGGACCTTGATGCCGCAGGTTTACATAGGAAGCTCCAATTGTGTGAGCTTGGGGAAATCCGAAATGAAGCATATGAGATTGCCTGGATTTACAAGGAGAAAACGAAGGCATTCCATGACAAGATGATTCGTGCCAAGACCTTCTCTATTGGGCAGAAAGTGTTGTTGTTCAATTCTCGCCTTCGGTTGTTTCCGGGTAAGTTGCGTTCCAAATGGGTTGGTCCTTTTATTGTAACTAATGTTTTCCCTCATGGTGCAGTGCAAATCAAGAGTGCAAGGACGCAACAAGAATTCAAAGTGAATGGGCATCGATTGAAGCCCTATTACGAGATGTTTGAGGAGCATGTCGTGGAGGAGGTACCCCTCCATGCTGTGGCACCTAGTCAAGCTTAAACGGAGGTACCGTCCGGCTGGAAGACGTTAAAGCAAGCGCTTCTTGGGAGGCAACCCATGCATTCGACAAAGGAAGACCTAGAGAGCACTCCAATTCCAGATTTGCGTTCCTAAACCCTTCTCTTTGTTGTTTATTTCGTTTCTGCCATGTTTCGTTTGTTAGTGTTTGTTTGTTTGTTTATGTGTTTTTGTGTGCGTTTATGCTTGAAACATTGAGGACAATGTTTGGTTTAAGTGTGGGGGGGGTAACCAAAGTGTTTTGATGCAAATTCGAAGGGTTTTCTCACTCATAATTTCCAATGTTGTTTCTTGCTGTTTTTAGGCTGTTTTGGTGTGTTTTAATGTGTTTTGATTCAAAAATCCGAAAATCCCATCAAAATTTGAAAATTTGTTTTAAAAAACCCAAAAAGAGTCGTTTTTAAGTTGTTTTTGTGTGTTTGTTTGTGTCTTAGGGTACCTTCCAACACAATGATGAGGATTCGGTTTTTAATTGCATGACTATTGAAGAGAGTTATAAACATGGATGGAAGTTTGATTTACTCTTGGTTTATGCTTAGTGTAGTTATAACTTATGAATTCACATGTAATCAAAAAGAAAAAAAAAAAAAATCAGTTTTTGTGACATGCTTGAAGGAAGAAACTCAAACTAAAGCTACAACCCTGAGAGACTTGAGCCTAACTTTATTTGGAGAGTTAAAATCTGTGCATTCTTGTTTTCTAAAGTCGTTGCATGATCTCATTATTCTTTGCTTGGTTACTACTTAGAAGGCGTTTCATCATTTAGTTCCAAATACTAGAACTCATGCCAATTTCATTCAAAACATGTTATTGAAATGCATAACACATATTCAAGAAGACGTTGTTTAGTAGTTGCCACCATATCCAAAAAGCCTTCATTCCATACATTTGTTTTTGTAGGTTTAACCCCGTTGAGCCTTATTTAGCCTATATTGTTTGTTAACCCACATTATCCTTACCTAGCCTAGATTAGGACCATCCATACCCTTGTTCTTGAAGCATAGTAAGCATGACTTAAAATGAATTTCTTTTGATCGAGGTGTGCAGAAAACAAGTGTGGGGGAAAGTAAGCCTTGTGTATTGTGTGCCAAAGTCTTAAATGAGGCATGGGGTAGAAAAAAAAAGAGAAGAAACAATTCGTAGAAAAAAGAAGAAAAAAAAAAATGTTGTGAAAAGTGTGAAGAAGAGTTGAAAGAGCATGAAAATGAGCTCTAAGGTGTTGGTTGTTGAAGAAGGGGTCCAAAACATTGAATTTGACCTTAAGTGTTGCATGAAATTCCCCGTTGAGTTAAAAGTTGATTTTTTGCATTCAAAAGTGAATTCTAAGTGTCAATTTCATTGCTTTGCTTACTATTGTTTTAAGAACGTTTGTTGATCCTTCACCTTTCTTTGTTAGCCAATACCTCAAGCCCCGTTACAACCCTTAACTTCTATCTTGAGTGTTGTGTGTTTCAATTTGTGGAGTTTGAGGATTGGTATGAGCATATGGTGTCACTGGTTCTCGCGTCTAAGTAGTAGCATTCCTTTCATGAGATCATTTACATGCTTAGTAAATTCAGAAAAAGCTTTCCTTGTTATAACATATGTGAGCATTCGTTTTTATATTTACATCAATCCTCTCACATATAACTAGTATAGGGTGTGTAGTCAGAAAATCTGTGTGAAAATTGAGTGCATATCTAGTGAGGAATTGAGCAAATTCTCTAAGGCATGTTACTAAAGTCAAAATCATGTTTTACTGGGTTAAATGTGAACTAGTACGTGGTGACTATAATTAAGTATGTGCTTAAGTGTAAAGATGGCTAAAATCTGTGGGAATGATGATTTTTAATATGTCATGTGCATTGGAAATCCCTGAGGCAAACGTTGGAAGGTTTAGGTTGTTTGCTTTGTTTCGTTTTGTTTTTGTTTTGTTTCTTTGTTTTGCTCGAGGACTAGCAAAAGCTAAGTGTGGGGGAATTTGATAGGAGCATATTTATGCGCCTTAGTTAGCTAGTTCTTATGCATTTTCGTTATGTTTTCTTAGTTAAAGTAGTCTTTTGAGCTACTTTCATGTGTTTTCAGGTTCAAAGGGCATATGACATAAAAGATGGCAAATTGGAGTTTTTAGAGCCTAATGGAGCTTGGTGTGAAAAGTACATGCTTGGAACACAAGGTTGGGATGAAATTGAAGATTTGAAGATTTTGAGGATTCCTAGTACGAGAAGGATTCCTAGTCCGAGGAAGAGTCCTAATCAACGAAGGATTCCTAATCAACGAGGGATTCCTAGTGGAAGATGGATTCCGAGAAGAACGAAGATTCCTACTCAAACGAGGTTTCCTACTAGAAGTAGGAAAGCTAAGCCTAAAAGTTTCCATTTTGGGTTGATCTTTCCTAAACCTAAATGGCCTTGCGTTTTAGCAACATTGGAAGGTTCCGAAGCGTTGGAAGACACGAAGAATGGTTCTAGAACATGTTCCTCCTTCTTGTCGTGGGTTGGGTCTATTTTCTCTTGGTTTTGGGCTTTCTAGAAGCCCTATCTACAAACCCTAACCCTTTGCCGCACCTAGGCCTCTAAAATATCTGATTTCCTTGCCTTGCAAGGCCTTCTAGAAGCCTTAACCCTAGCCCACCAAACCTGCCGCACCCTAGGCCTTTTCCCATGCAATTTCTGATTGTTTTAACCTATTTTCTGGTGGATTTGGGTTTCTAGAAACCCAAATCTAATTGCTAGGGTTTTTAGGTGCTTATATATACTCCTTAAAACCTTTTGGCCGAACCGAGCACCCCCCATATCATTCATTCACGCCAAAAACCCTAGTTCTCTTCCTGCCGCAACATTCCACCCCCAAACTCCCATATTTCTGCCACAATTCACCCTTGCCGTGCCTTCCCACCACCATCACTACCTCGTGCAGCCACCATTGAAGAACCAAGAAGTAGTGCCGTGTAGTCCAAAGGAGGGAGAAACCTTGCACATGCAATCTGCCATTAGTGGAGTGTTTGGAGTTCTTTCTTCTCTTGTTTCTGTTTTCATGTTTAATTTAATTTGCTTTTCAATTATGTTAAACATGTGGAACTAATTTCTTTTTAGTTAGAGGCGAATTTGAAGCCATGGACATATGTTGGTTATGATTTGATTTACTCCAGTTATGAATTCATGAACTTTAGATGTGGTTTACTTTTCTGTTTTGATTAAGAACTTGTCTATGCATGTGGGTTGAGGGTCGACACTTAATTTGCATGCCTAAACTTGATGCTAGGATATAAGGGAATTTCACCTAATCGTTATGAACCTATATTCATGAGTAGTAAAGATCGCTAGTCACGATTGTGTTTAAGTAAACCCTAGGCTGGATTAACATGCGTATTCCATAGTTAAGAATGCCTAGTCGATGTTTATGATTTTCATTGAACTTAATGATCTTTGTTGAATGTCTCTATCATGCGTATTCTATAGTTAGGGATTTTGATGAGGAATAATTTGGTTGTAATGCGTATCCCATTCAATCCAATGAATCTAGGGAAATCTGGAAGTTAATTTAAGCGAACCTAATTAACTTGGAGCATTGTCATTCATTGTTTGTTGAAGTCATAACTGGGAATCAAATTATATGCATATGTTCATGTGTGGATAAGGAACCCTCTAACTAAGTTTCTCACCATTCTATTTCATCACAATCTGTTTTGTTTAAAGTTTGTTTACAAGTCTCTGTTTTAATTTTAATTTCGTCAAAAGCAATCCCCCATTTATTTTAAAGTGTTAGATTAGTTAGAAATCAATTTAGTTTGTGTTTCTAAGTGTCTTGAGTCAAGTTTTAGTCCAATTTCGTCCAAATTAGTGTTAGGTACTCAAACTGCCCAGGAAGTGGTTTTAAGGCAGTTTTGAGTCTTTTAGTTGCTGTTCTGAATTTTTGGTTGATTTAAGTGTTTTAAACTCTAGTTTTGCATTAGTTGAGTCTAGTTTAGTGTTCTACATTATGTTTTTATGTTCTTGAGTCAGTTTCACATTGATTAGCATCCCTAGTTAATCCCCGGTTTAGAACGATCCCTATTTGCTCATATACTACAACTGTCATCCATAGGGTTTAATTTGTGTGTTAACAAAATTTTCACATCAAAACATAAGATTTCACGTATGCATGAACAGTGACCAAATCGGAGATAGGGTTTCCACATGAAATCGAAAGTTTCCTTACCTGAAAATGGTAACTTTGAACTCGTATGGTCCTCACGAACACAATGGTGATCTTCAAACCTTTGATCTACAAGGTTTGAGACGGTTTCTGGGTTGATTCGTACAAAGAAGGGAAAGAAAGAGTGAGAGTCTGAGAGATAGATAGAGTACGGGAATGAGAGAGAAAAAAGGTCGGTGTGTGTGTGTGGTCCAAAAGCCACCAATCAAAACTAAGAAAAGTCTTAGTTCTAATTGGGTCACCAATCTAAAACAATTTAACCCAATAATAATTCACACACATCAATTAATGTTTGAGGATAATTCCGTCATTTTACATCATTGATAATAGAAGTTCGGGACGGGCTGTGACAGTTAAGGCTTCCGAAAAGAGATGTTAGTTTCAATTAGGGTTTCAAAAAGATTAGCATATGTTCCAACTGGACTTTCGAACATATCAAGAGATTTATTTTTCTAGCTTTCGAAAAAGGCGTTAGTTTCAATTGGGCTTTCGAAAAGATTAGCGTTAGTTTCGGTTGAGCTTTCGAAAAAAAGGTGTTAGTTCCGAGGATTATGATTTGTTAGTCGGCCTTTCGAAGAGAGGCGTTTGTTCTAGTTGGGCTTTCAAAAACATTGGCGCTAGTTCCAACTAGACATTCGAAAATAGGACTTAGTACTGACAGATTGTGAATTTTTGAGCTTTCGAAAAGATTGACGTTAGTTTCAGTGTATCAATGAAGGTTTCCTTCTTGGCAAACTCATGATTTCACATCATGAGTTTGAGGGAGGGGGGGGGGAGGGGTTAGGAAAATACAAAGGAATGTCTTTTAGGATTTGATTTAATTAGTGATTTTATATGAATTAATTAGGATTTTTATATTTTTTGATTTGGTCTAGGTTTCCTTGTCTTGTTGACAAAGGATTGTTTTGATTTATTTCCTAGTATTGCTCCCTTGTAATCTTATAAATACCTCCTTATCAAAGTATTGAAGTAGTATTTAAAATTGTGAGATTGTAGAGAATTCTTATATTTGTCATAAACCATTTATTTTCAACTAGATATACATGCATACCAAATCTGAAATAAAAGTGCAGTGCACATTTCGGAGAGGAAGTATACTGGCTTCGAAAGATGTTAGAGGATAATCCTATGTAAATATTTGATGGTTTGTCAAATTGAGCAAAACACAATGTCTGAGTGCAGAAGAGTAATTTGCATCTTATAATGAATATTTTAAGGTATGGAGAGGTTAAAGACCTTCCTACGAATACCTTAACTGTGGGAGAATACACCCAAGTGTTAGCAAATTACTTACAACAGTCCCAACATATATATACCTTTGAGGACTTGACATTGAGAAACAACTACTCTCATATGAGATATAATTTCATAAGGTGGATTGTGCACACCATTAAAGATAGTCAACCTACTAATGGATCCAATAATTATTAAAGGTTTGACTAGAGAGTAAGTTGACCATTGAGGGGAATGAGGCTAAAACCAAATAGAGTTGTTGAAAGGAAAAATCGTGTCTTGATTGAGATGACTAGAATGATGTTGAATAGCAAGAATTTAGCAAAACATTTTTGGGCTAAAGCATGAATACTGCATGTTACACTTAAAATCATGTGTTTCTCAGTCAAGATAATGATGTGACGCCTTACGAACTCTGGAGAGGTAAAAAGCGAATGTTGAAGTACTTTAGAGTGTTTGTGATAGGAGCATATTTATGCGACTTAGTGGGCTTGTTCTCATGCATTTACGTTGTTTTTCTTGAGTTATTTCAATGTTTAAAGTCAGTTTCATGCAATTTCAGGTTTAGAGACAAAGGATGCAAATAAGTGCGAAATGGAGCATTTTAGAGCAAAATTGAGCTGGAATGTTGTCTATGCTTATGGAGCACAAGGAATGAACGTGTTTGAAGGTCAAAGGAGCTTAAGAAAGGAAGAAATGAAAGTGAAGAACAAAGAATTTGGAATTGGAAACCAAAGTTTCTAAAGTTGGACTATTCTTGGCTTTGGGCTTTTAAATGACCTAGCCTTTCTCCCCTAACCCTTGCCGCACCTAGGGCTTTAGAATCTGATCTCCTTGCCTTGCAAGGCATTCTAGAAGGCCCATTCCTTTACCCTAGTAACCAGCCGCACCCTAGGCCCTTTTCCCACTTAATTTCTAATTGTTTTTAACCTAATTTCTGATCGATTTGGGTTTTAGAGGCCCTAATCTGTTTGCCCTAGGGTTTGTAGTGCTTATATATATGTGTTTTAACCCCTAGGCCGAATTAGAACCTGCTACATCCATTCAAAATTCCAGAAACCCTTGCCGCACCTTCTCCTCCATTCCTCATCTCCACACCTTCCACACAACACCCACACATCATCCCCAAGCCTTGCCGTGCCTCTACACCATCCATAATCCATTCTACATCACAAAAACAGCCCAGAAACTACACCATCCCAATCTGCCGCAAGGGGAAGAGAAGGAGACAGTTCACAAAGTTGTTTGGCTCTTCAATCTGAGTTGTTGAACAATTTTAGGTGTATTCTATCTTATATTTCAATGTCTACTTCTTGTAATCTTTGTTTTTCATTGAGTATGATTGGCTAAATTCGTTTTAGCTAAGGGTGTATTCGAAACCATGTTTATTTATGTGAAATAAGTTGATTACTTCCAGTTATCGTTTCATAAGTTGTGAATACAATTTGCTTAACCGTTTAATTCAAAACTTGTTCTTGTATGTTGATTGAGAGTGCACACTTGATTTGCATGCTGGAATTTGATGCTAGAATATAAGTTTGTTTCACCTAATCGTTATGAATTTATATTCGCAAGTAGTGAAGATCGCTAGTCACGATCGTGTTAAGTAGATTCATGGCAGGAGTATCATGCTTTTCATAGTTACAATTGCCTTGTCGATGCTTATGATTTCCAAAGAACTTAATGATTCTAACTTGTATCTTTATCATGCTGTTCATATAGAGAACTTGTTAGGAATAATTTGTTTGCGATGCATATTCATCCAATTCAATGATTCTAGGGAAATCTGAAGGTTAATTTAAGCGGACCTAATTAACTTGGAGTGTCGAGGTTCATAACTTGTTCAATTGATAACTGGAAATCGATTTAGGTTGCATATATTTCATGTGTGGAGAAGAACCCCTTAGCTAATCCATCATCCATTGATTCATTACAATTTTATTTTACAATCTGTTTTTGTTTTACAATCTGCCCTATTTTCCAATCTGTTTTCTTTATTTTAATTTTCGTCAAAACAAAAGCCCCCTTTATTTTAGAGTCCTAGAATAGTTAGAAAGTGTGTTAGTTTATGTTTTCTAGTGTTTTGAGTCAAGTTATAACATAAATTCGTCCCAATTTGTGTTAGTACTCAAAACTGCCCAGATTGTGCTTCTAAGGCAGTTTTGAGTGTTTATTTGCTGTTTTGGTTCCTTTGCTTTGTTTTGGTGTTTTAACTTTTAATTTTACATTCTTTGAGTCTAATCTAGTGTTCTAAACTTCGTTTTTACGTTTCTAATTCAGTTTTTCAAGTGATTAGTACCCCTAGTTAATCCCCGGTTAGAACGATCCCTACTTACATCGTTACTACAATTGTCACAAATAGGGTTTAATTTGTGTGTCAACATAATTTTCACATCAGTTTGGAAGTGTGTGCTACATTTTGAGAGATCAAGAACATCTAGCCAAGTTTGATACTACGAGTGATGAAGATATTTTCTTAAGGTATTCTAACACCAGCAGGGCCTATAGGGTTTTCAACCTTTGAGCAAAAACCACCATGGAGTCCGTAAAAGTTAAAATTGACGACTCCATTATTCCTCCTACTCCCGATGTTGAAAATGTTAATTTTTTCTCTCCTTCCTTGAAGGATAAAGGTGATACCTCTGTTGAGTCGGGTGAGTCGTCAGAAAGTGACACAGAGAGTGATTCAAGCACTAAGCAAGATTCTCGTATCCTATTCAAGGATAAGCCAAAGTGGGCCAAAAGTCACCAAGATGAGGAAATATTGGGTCCTATTGACGAAGGTGTTAGAACTCGAAGGCAAATTGCAAATGAAGTTGCCAATTTGTGTTATGTGTCCCAAATTGAGCCTAAGAACATTAAAGACACCTTAATTAATGAGGAATCGACTCTGGCCATGGAGGAAGAACTGAATT
Organism: Malus sylvestris; assembly: GCF_916048215.2. Taxonomy (NCBI): domain Eukaryota; kingdom Viridiplantae; phylum Streptophyta; class Magnoliopsida; order Rosales; family Rosaceae; genus Malus; species Malus sylvestris. The sequence continues at coordinate 19,346 of NC_062260.1, read as the reverse complement.
AGTTTGAAAGGAACGAAGTATGGTCCCTTGTTGATCGTTCATCAAACATTAATGTTATTAACACTAAGTGGATTTACAAGAACAAGTTTGATGAGTCAGTGATGTGAAAATTAACTTGACACACAAATTAAACCCTATTGATGACAATTGTAGTAATGATGCAAGTAGGGATCGTTCTAGACCGGGGATTAACTAGGGATGCTAATCAACACAAATAAGACTCAAAAACACTAAACTAGACTCTATAGACTCAAAACTAACTCAAAACACTCAAAACAGCAAGAAACAATAAAAAAGACTCAATTCTAGACCTAATAAGTGATTTGGACGAAAATAGAACTTAAAAGACTCAAAAGACCAAAAGAAAACAGGTTTTGACTCTAAAAACAAGACTTAATGAATGGGGATTTTGTTTTGACGAAATTGAAAGTTAAAACATAAACTTTGAAAACAAACTTAACAAAACGATTTTGGATGAAAAAGAATGGTGAAAGGCTAGTTAGAGGGTTCCTTCTCCACACATGAAACATATGCATATGACTCGATTTCCTGTTACTCTTCCAACAAACCATGAATGACAATGCCCCAAATTAACTAGATTGCACCAATTAATTCTCAGATTTCCCTAGATTCATTGAATTGAATGGAATACGCATTACAACCAAATTATTCTTATCAAGGACCCTAACTATGGAATACGCATGATAGAGACACATATCAAAGATCATTAAGTTCAATGGAAATCATAAGCATTGACGAGGCATTCATAACTATGGAATACGAATGTTACTCTTGCCAAGGATTTACTTAACACAATCGTGACTAGCGACTTTTACTACTTATGAATATAAGTTAATAATGATTAGGTGAAATTCCCTTATACTCTAGCATCAAATTCATGCATGCAAACTAAGTGTCGACCCCCAATCAACATACATAAACATGTTATCAATCAAATAGATAAGTAAACCACATTCACGATTTATGAAATCATAACTAGAGGAAATCAAGTCATATAAAACATATGATCATGGCTTTGAATTCCCCTCTAACTATAAAGGAATTAGTTCCTCATGTTCGCAAATAAACAAAGATAAATAAATTTAAACATTGACATAAAGATAGAAAACACCTAGAAACGCTCCAACAATCCAAGCTCCTTGAATGGCATGCACGGCTCCAAGAGTCTCCTTCCTTCTCCTTTGCAAACTCACGGCACAAGAGGGATGTTTGGGTGAATGGTGTAGTGAAAATATGGTAGAGGGTGGTGACTAAATGGTGCAGCAAAGGATGGTATTTATAGGCTGAAATTCGCAACCCCTATGTAGCAAAGGAAAAGGATTTAAAGGCCTAATTTGTATAGGATAATAACACACAATCCTTGAAGGAAAAGGCTAAGGCTTTTAGAAACCAAAGGAGAAAGGAATAATCAGATTTCTAGAAGTTCTAGAAAGGTTTGGGGCGTCACTTTTGTAGGACAAGGGATAAGGCCTCTAGAAATCAGGTTTTAAGTCTCCAAATAGGAAAAGAAATCCCTTTTGTAGCTGAAATATAGGTGGATTAGGATTAGGATAAGATAGGATAGGATAAGGTTATGGATAATATTTTGGATAAGGTTTCTTCTTTTGTGCTGATTTCTTATCTTCCTTGACTTGGATGTATTTCGTCACTCTTTTCAACTCATTCCTAGCCTCTTGAACTTCAAATTCGTCTGATAGGAGCATATTTATGCGCCTTAGTTAGCTAGTTCTTATGCATTGTTGTTATGTTTTCTTCGTCAAAGTAGTCTTTTAAGCTACTTTCATGTGTTTTCAGGGTTAAAGGATATATTACACGAAATGATGCAATTTTGAGCTTTTGGAGCAAAAAGTGAGCTGGAATGTGGTGTATGCAAATGGAGCACAAGGAATGGACGAGTTTGAAGGTCAAAGGAGCTTAAGAATGAAGAAATGAAAGTGATGAACTAAGAATTCGGAATTGGAAACCAAAGTTTCTAATGTTGGAAGTTTCTATTCTTGGAGGTTTCCAATTTCGAGAGTTTCTATTCTCGGCTTTGGGCTTTTGGATGACCCATCTTTGCCTCTTGGACCTATGCCGCACCTAACCCTAACCCTAGCCCACTTAATCAGCCGCATCTAGGCCTTGTTCACATGAAAAAAATCTGATTACTTACCCTAAGCCCATGCCGCACCTAATGTTCTAGAAACCCTAGTTTTTGGTGGATTTCCTAACCCTAGCCGCACCTAAACCCTAGCCCATTTGTCTAACCTGATTTCTTTAGGGTTTGGCTGCCTATATATATGTGTTTTACCTCCCTTGGCCAAGGACCACCCTCTCCATATTCAGAAATTCGTCCAAAACCCTATTTCCCATCTTGCCGCACCTTTCCTTCATTCCAGCCGATTTCTACCACCATTCTTCATCTCCACACCTTCCACACAACACCCATACACTATCCCCAAGCCTTGCCGTGACCCTACACCCTCCATAGTCCATTCTACGTCATCAAAACAATCCAAGAAGCATCACCATACAATCTGCCGCAAGCAACAAGGAGGACAGATTCTCTACAAATTGTTTGGCACTTCAATCTGAGTTGTTGAACGATTTTAGGTGTTTTCTATCTTATATTTCAATGTCTAATTCATGTAATCTTTGTTTTGCTTTAAGTATGATTGGCTAAATTCGTTTTGGCGAAGGGTGTATTCGAAACCATGTTTATTTATGTGAAATAAGTTGATTACTTCCAGTTATCGTTTCCTAAGTCGTGAATACAATTTGCTTAACCGTTGGATTTATAACTTATTCTTGTATGTTGATTGAGAGTGCACGCTTAATTTGCATGCTTGAATTTGGTGCTAGGATATAAGTTTGTCTCACCTAATCGTTATGAATTTATATTCGCAAGTAGTGAAGGTCGCTAGTCACGATCGTGTTAAGTAGATTCCTGGCAAGAGTATCATGCTTTTCATAGTTACGAATGCCTTGTCGATGCTTATGATTTCCAAGGAACGTAATGATTCTAACTTGTATCTTTATCATGCTGTTCATATAGAGAACTTGTTAGGAATAATTTGTTTGCGATGCATATTCATCCAATTCAATGATTCTAGGGAAATCTGAAAGTTAATTTAAGCGGACCTAATTAACTTGGAGTGTCGAGGTTCATAACTTATTGAATTGATAACTGGAAATCGATTTACGTTGCATAAATTTCATGTGTGGAGAAGCACCCCTTAGCCATTCCATCACCCATTGATTCATCACATTTAGTTTACAATCTGTTTTAAATTACAATCTGCCCATTTAGTCATTTTCGTCCAAATCAAATCCCACCTTATTTCTTTGAGTCATTTTACTTAGAACTTGTCTTAGAATATGTTTTTAGGTATTTTAGATCATTAGGAAACCAAAATTCGTCCAAATCTTGTCTTAGTTGCTGTTTGAGTCAATTAACTTGTTTTAGTCAGTTTGGGCAGATTTGAGTGTTTCAAATCTGTTTTGAATCTTTGTAGTCTAATTAGAGTCTTTAAGTTTAGTTTTTGTGTTTCTAAGTTGATTTGTATTAGATTAGCACCCCTAGTTAATCCCCGGTTAGAACGATCCCTACTTACATCATTACTACAATTGTCACAAATAGGGTTTAATTTGTGTGTCAAGTTAATTTTCACATCATCGTCCATCCATCTTGCAACATTCATAAGCTATCCATTTGGTGCCCAAAACTCCCTCAAAATGCTCCAAATTGCACTTTCTTGCCAACTTTGTCATATAGACCTACAAACACACGAAAATAGCTTAAAACACTATAATAAACACAAACAAACTATGAAAATGCAAGAAAACAAGCTAACTAAGTCGCATAAATATGCTCCTATCAGTCAGGAAATGTGATCAGAAGTAAGGCTAGGCTTGTTGCTCAAGGATACTCACAACTTGAAGGTGTTGATTTTGATGAAACCTTCGCTCCTGTTGCTCAACTTCGCTCCTATCATGCCATTTAAGGTTCAAATTATTTCAAATGGATGTCAAAACGGCATTTCTTCCTAGGTATCTTCATGAGGAAGTTTATGTGGATCAACCAAAGGGCTTCGAGAATCCTCACAAGCCAAATGAAGTTTACAAATTGAGGAAGGCTCTTTATAGTCTTAAGTAAGCTCCACGTGCTTGAAACAAACTGAAAAGACTCAAAACTAACTAGAATGACTCAAAACAGCTTAAAACAACTAAATAGACTCAAACTAGACACTAGGAAGTGATTTAACCGAAAATTGATTTTAACTTGACTCAAAACACTTAAAAACACAAACTAAGACAGATTCTAACTAATTTGACACTCTAAAGTAAAAGGTATTGGGTTTTTGACGAATTTTAAGTAAAATCAAGTAACTAAAGACTTAAAATAGATTTTAGACGAATTTGGTGATTTGAATGGATGATGGGCTAGCTAGAGGGTCCTTATCCACACATGACACGCTTGCATACAAATCAATCTCTAGTTGCTTTTTCTATAAACTATGAATGACAATGCCCCAGATTAACCGTGCCATCACTAATTAACCCTCAGATTTTCCTTTTGTTATTGGATTGGATGACATCATTCGACAACCCAAAGCATTCTTCAAAAGTCCCCTACATGCATACCATAATAGAGATACAATCAAAGATCCTTAAGTTCTATGAAAATCATAAGCATTGACAAAGCATTCATAACTATGACATCATGATACTCATGCTAGGAATTTAACTTAACGCGATCGTGACCAGCAACCTTCACTACTTGTGAATATAAGCTTGTAATGATTATGTGAAACTCCCTTATATTCTAGCATCAAATTCATGCATGCAAACTAAGCGGGCCCTCTTTATCAACATACAGGAATAAGTTTTGCATTAAACAGTTAAGTAATTGCATTCACAATTTATGAAATTACAACTGAAAGTAATCAATTCATATTGCATATATGTTCATGGCTTTGAATTTCCACCTAGTTAAACAAGTTTAGCTTCTCATGTTCACAAAACAAAGATAATTAAACTTAAACATTGAAAACAAAGAATGAAAACACCTAAAAATGCTCCAGCAATCCAATCTTGAATGGCAAACATGTCCAAGGGTCCTTCTTCTTCTTCTTTGCTGCGGCATAAGGTGTGGGATGATGGATTAGTGGTAAATTGTGGTGGTGGATGGATGTATGTGATTTCTAGTGAAGGATGGATGGGAATTCTGAATGGTAGTGAATGGCTACGGAAAAGGTTTATTTAACTACCAAAAATATGTAAAACCCTAGGGAATAAAGGCTAAGGTGCGGCATAAATTAAAGGGAAAAGGAAAGAAAGTTTTTATTCATGTTTTAGGATTTATTACTCTAAATCTATTAGGAAAGGCTAAGTCAAAGTCAAAATCCAAAGGGAAACAGAAATAGGGTGCGGCAAAGAACTTAGGAAAGGGAAAGGAACCTAAAAAGAAAAGGAAAGTGGTTTATGGCAGAAAATAGGAAAGGGGATGGACTCCTTTGTGCGGCAAGGAACTAAGGCTGAGATTTAAGTGTCCCAAAGTGTCTAGAGAAGAAAGGAAAGGTTTTACATTGTTTAGGAATAAGGAAACATGGCAAGGAGAAATGCTTCACAAGGAGGGACAAAGAGAGGACAAAGGGGAGACAAGGTGCCACCTTTGTAGGAATAGGTTGAATTGTGTCTTTCCTTGTCTTCCAAGCTTCCATTCTCATTTCTCCTGACTTCTAACCTCTTTTGGTCTTCAAATTCGTCCATCTACCTTCCTCCATTCATATGCTATCCATTCCATGCCCAAAATTGCTCCAAAAAGCTCTAAAATGCACTTCTTTGCCTCTTTAACCCTTTGAACCTACAAACACACGAAAATGGCTTGAAATACTAAATTAACTAAGAAATAACAACACAAATGCACAAGAACAAGCTAACTAAGTCGCATAAATATGCTCCTATCAAATTTCCCCACACTTAGCTTTTGCTAGTCCTAGAGCAAAACAAAACAAACAAAATAAACAAATCATAACCTAGACCTTCCAACATTTACCTCAGGGATTTCCAATGAAACAAGACATGCCAAAGATCACTACTCCTACAGATTTTAGTCATCCTTAACCTCGAGCACACTTAATCATAGTCACCATTCACTAGCTCGCATTTAATCAATTAAAACAACATTTTGAATGTAGTAACATGCCTTAGAGAATTCCCTCAATTCCTTACCGGATATACACTCTATTTTCACACAGATTTTCTGACTACACTCCCTATACTAGGTATATGTGAGAAGATTGATGTAAACATGAAAACTAGTACTCACATATGCTTTTAAACAAAGAAGGCAATTTTTGGAATTATTAATGCATGTATATATATGATCTCATTAACGGAATGCCACTACTTAGAATTGAGAACTAGGGATTCCATATGCTCATACCAATTCCAAACTCCACAGATTGAAACACATAACACCCAAGATAGAAGTTAAAGGGTTGTAACTGATGCGAAAATTACTTAACACACAAATTAAACCCTCTTGTATCAATTGTAATAAAGAATGTAAGTAGGGATCATTCTGGACCGTGGATTAGGTTTAAAACATAAAATTAAGTTTTAAACACCAAACTAGACTCAAAAGATGCAATACAAACTAAAAGACTCAAAACTAGTTTAAAAGACTCAAAACAGCTTAGAACAATGAATTAGACTCTAAACTGACTCTAGGGATGGTTTTGGACAAAATTAGGTTCTAACTTGACTCAAGACACTTAAAAACACAAATCAAAACAGATTTTGACTAATAAAACACTTTAAAGTAAAGGGGGATTTGATTTTGACAAATTTGAAAACAAAACAAACAGATTGTAAACTAAAACAGATTTTGGACGAATTTGGGTAAACTATGGATGATGGGCTAGCTAGAGGGTTCTTCTCCACACATGACACACTTGCACATAAACCAATTTTCAGTTCTTTCGATAACTCATGAAACTCAACACCACAGGTTAATTAAGTCCGCTTAAATTAACCTTCAAGTTCTCCTTAAGTTATTGAATTGGATAGGAAAGCGCATACAACAATTCAAGCATTCTTCAAAACTCCTTTTCGTGAGCAGCACAATAAAGATACAATCAAAGATCATTAAGCATTATGAAAACTATAAGTATTGACGAGGCATTCGTTACTATGATGAGCATGAAACTCCTGCCAAGAAGTCATTTAATGTGATCGTTTATAAGCGACCTCCACTACTTGTGAATATAAATTTGTAACTTCATGCATGCAAACTAAGTGTGCACTCTTAATAAACATACACGAATAAGTTATCAATCAAGTAGTTAAACAAATTGAATTCACAACTTATGAAATCACAACTGAAGGTAATCAATTCATATTCCAAGTATGTTCATGGCTTTGAATTCCCCCCTAGCTAAGGGGGGTTTAGTTCCTCATACTCATAAAGCAAAGATAAACAAATTTAGACATTGAAAACAAAAGAATGAAAACACCTAAAAACGCTCCAACAATCCAACTTGAATGGCAAGCACGTCCAAGGGTCCTCCTTCTTCTCTTTGTTGTGGCACAAGGTGTGGTTTGATGGATGCATATGGATATATGGAAGGGAATGGTTGAATGTGTTTAGGTTGGATGGAGGTCACGGCAAGGAAAGGGAAATGAAGGTTGATGCGAAATAGATAAGCACACAAATTAAACCCTCTTTTTGTCAAATTGTAGTAAAGATGTAAGTAGGGATCGTTCTAGACCGGGGATTAGAAGGGATTGCTAAACACTTGGAAACAGACTTAAAAACTCAAAAACAAAGTTAAAACACTAAACTAGACTCAAAGAATGCAAAACTAAAGTTTTGCACACTTAAACAAACCTAGAACTCAAAACAGCAACTAGAAGGCTCAAAACTGCCTAAAAACCACTTTCTGGGCAGTTTTGAACACCTACACTAATTTGGACGAAATTTGATGAAAACTTGAATCAAAATACTTAGAAACACAAATCAACACACTTCCTAACTAATCTAGGACTCTAAAATAAAGGGGGATTTTGTTTTGACGAAAATTAAAATAAAGAAAACAGATTGGAAATAGGGCAGATTGTAAAAACGATTTTGGTGAAATAGATAGGTAAAAGGCTAGTTAGGAGGTTCTTCTCCACACATGTCACACTTGCAAACAAAACGATTTTCAGTTGTTCTTCCAATGAATTATGAATACTCAACGCCCCAAATTAACCGTGAATTGCACTAATTAACCCTCAGTTTTTCCACAAGTTATTAAGTTGGATGATTGCATACGACAACCCAAAACATTCCCTACAAATTCCCTACATGAATTGCATAATAGAGAAACAAGCAAGAATCATTACGTTGTATGAAAAACATAAGCATTGACGAAGCATTCGTTACTATGAATTGCATGAAACTTATGCTAAGAATTCATTCAACGCGATCGTTTTCAAGCGATCTTCACTACTTGTGATTATAAAATTGTAACTATTAGGTGAAACTCCCTCATAATCTAGCATCATATTCATGCATGAAAACTAAGCGTGCACTCTCAATCAACATACACAAATAAGTTATCAATCAAATAGATGAACGAATTGAATCCACAACTTATGAAATAACAACTGAATATAATCAAATCATATTGCAAGCATGTACATGGTTTCGAATTACCCCCCAACTAAGGGGGTTTAGTTCCTCATACTCACAACATAAAGTTTATTGAATTGAAACATCGAAGACATAAGAAAGATTACACCTAAAACGCCCAAGAATTCCACTTTGAATTTCTGACTTCAAGCTCCTCTTTCTTCTTCTCCTTGCTGCGGCAGAGAGGGTTTTGGGTGTTTTTGGATGTGATTTTGGTTTTAGAAGGGAATTAGGATGGTATGGTGGTGCGGCAAGGAGTGGGGATGGTGTATGGAGGTGTAGGATGGTGGCTAGAGGTGTAGAATGGTGTATGGAGGTGGATGAAGGCTGCGGCAAGGATGGGAAGTGGCTGGAATGGATGAAGGTGGCTGCGGCAAGGTGTGGGAATAGGGTTTAGACGATTTCTGATTTGTAGAATGGGAGGTCCTCTGCGGCAAAGGGGTAAAACACATATATATAGGCACCTAAAACCCTAAGAAATCAGATTGGGCTAGGGTTAGGTGCGGCTACATAAGTGGACTAGGGTTAAGGTTTGTAAAATAGGGCTTCTAGGATGGAAAGGTGCGGCATTGGGCTTAGGGTGACTAATCAGATTTTTGCATGTGAACAAGGCCTAGGTGCGCCATAGGTCCAAGAAGTAAGGATGGGTCATCCAAAAGCCCAAAGCCGAGAATAGAAACTAACGAAAATGGAAACCTCCAAGAATAGAAACTTCCAACTTTAGAAACTTTGGTTGCCAATTCCGATTTAGGAAAGATCAACCCAAAATGGAAACTTTTAGGCTTAGCTTTCCTACTTCAAGTAGGAAACCTCAAATCTCGAACTCTTCAATTTCATCCCAACCTTGTGTTCCAAGCATGTCCTTTTCATTCCAAGCTCACTTTCGGCTCCAAAAGCTCCAAATTGCATCATTTCATGTAATATGTCCTTTAAACCTGAAAACACATGAAAGTAGCTTAAAAGACTACTTTAACGAAGAAAACATACCAAAGATGCATAAGAACTAGCTAACTAAGGCGCATAAATATGCTCCTATCAAAGGTGCATGGAATTGTGTTTTTGTTGTGGGAATGTGTAGAATGGTTAAGAAGAAAATACTTTGCCTTGCTGCAGAATGTGTCTTCCTCCCTTCTCCCTAAACTGTCCCCCCAAATGTGTCTTTGGATGGATATATTTATAGGCTAGGGAGAGGATGTAGTGGTAGCTGAATGTGTTGGATGGTTGAAATGAGTGGATGTGTTGGGTGAAATGAATGGATGTAGTGGTAGGTGAATGGATGTGTTGGGTGAAATGAGTGGATGTAGTGGTAGGTGAATGTGTTGGGTGGTTGTAATGAGTGGATGTGTTGGGTGAAATGAGTGTGCTAAAATGGTTATTTATAGGGAGAGGATGATGCACAAACTTCAAATTTCATCCATTGCTTTTGCTCCAAGCATATGCTATCCATTCCATGCCCAAAAATGCTCCAAAATGCTCCAAAATGCACTTCTTTGCCACATTAACCCTTTGGACCTACAAACACACGAAAATAGCTTAAAATACTAAAATAACTATGAACTAACAACATAAATGCCAAGAAACAAGCTAACTAAGTCGCATAAATATGCTCCTATCAGTAACGGGGCTAGGGTATTGGCTAACAAAGAAAGGTATGGATAAACAAAAGTTCTTAAAGCAATAGTGAGCAAAGTAATGAAATCGGCACTTAGAAATCACTTTTGAATAGAAAAAAATCAACTTTTAACACAAAGGGTAGATTCACAAAACACTTTGGGCCAGATTCAATCTTTTAGACTCTTTCTTCAACAACCAACACTTGTGAGCTCATTCTCACTTATTTTCAACTAGTTTTCTTTCTTTTCTACACACTTTTTCTTTTCTTTTTCATTTTCCACGAATTTTTTTTTTAAAACCTGTGCCTTTTCACTTTGGTACACAAAACACACTTTGAGAAACCCTTCCCCCCACACTTCTAAGTTATGCTCCACTACACTTTAAGAACAAGGGTATGGATAGTCCTATTCTAGGCTTGGTAGAGATAATGTGGCTAACAAAGAAATTAGGCTAACCAAGACTCAAAGGGGTTAAACCTACAAAACAAATGCATGGGATGAAGGCTTTTTGGCTCTAGTGGTAACTACTAAACAACTTCATCTTGTTATGTGTTATGCACTCAATTTTAAGCTTTGAATGAAACGGGCATAAGTTCTAGTATTTGGAACTATAATGATGAAAAATGCATTCTAAGTAGCAACCAAGCAAAGAAACAATGAGATCATGCAACGACTTAGAAAACAAGAAATCACATATTAATAACTCTCCAAACAATATTTAGGCTCAAATCTCTCAGGGATGTAGCGTTTGTTTGAGTTTCTTCCTTGAAGTATGTTACAAAAACTTATTTTTCCTTTGTGATTACCTGTGAATTCATAAATGTCAACTATAACCAAGTATTAACCAAAGAGCATATCAAACTTCCACCCATGTTTGTAACTTTCTTTAATAGTCATGTAATTAAAAACCAAATCCTCATCATTGTGTTGGAAGGTACCCTAAGACACAAAAACGACTATTTTTGGTTTGTTTTTCAAAACGTTTTCTAATTCTTTTCAAATTTTCGTATTTTCTTTCAAAACACACCAAAACAGCTCAAAACGCATTGAAAAACACTTAAAACAGTGAGAAACAACTCTAGTGGTGCTAGGTGGTAAAATCCCACGAAAATCATGCAAAAACAGCTTGTTTACCCCCCCCCCCCCACACTTAAACCAAACATTGTCCTCAATGTTTCAAACATAGACCCACACATAAACAAACAAACAAACAAAGAACTAATCATGACAAACATGGCAAAATAAGTGCAGTAAAGAGAAGGGTTGTAGTAACGCAAATTTGGTTTTGGAGCGATGCCTAGGTCCTCCTTATTTGAATTCATGGGTTGCCTTCCAAGAAGCGCTTACTTTAACGTCTTGCAGCCGGACGATAATTCCATTCAAACTCCCCTAGGTCCCACGACATGGAATTGATCTTTGAATGGAAAGTGATATTTGAAATGATCCGGTAATGGTCTAAATTTTATAGTGGGTGCCTGAATCATTAACAACATATTAGTATAAAACAAAATTGAATTTTAGGGAGTTGGCTTACCTGTTTGCTCCAACATGAACTCAAGAATAAACACCACTTCTTTGAAAGTTTCAGGAATGTTGGACATGGCCAGATTTAATATGATGGTTGTGACTTGTCCTGTGTCATAAAACTCAACTTCTTTGGGCTTAGTTGTCTCACAGACATCCTCTTTGATGCATTCTACATCTTCCCTGGCTACTTGTTTCTCTTGAATCCTTCTTCTTGATGTACAATTCTCTTCAAGAAATTCAACACATTCTGGAACTTGTTTTGTTGTAACAAGAATCGGGATAGTACTTGGCACCTTTGGGAGGGCTTCCATCAGTCTTTTTCACTCTTTTCTTCCTTGGAAATCATGAACCTGCGAGGAAAAGGGACATTTGGGGGAATATGGTTAGAAAGAATTGAATTTGGAACATCATTACCTTAATTGCATGGTATGGAAGCTTTAAGGACCTGCGGCAAGGGTTGTTCTTCCCTTGCTGTGGGTGTGTCTTCTTCCTCCTCCTCAATCAGCGGCTTCTTATCCTCTTCTAGGCTATGTTTGGACGTTTTTAGGTCATCTCCAATCTCCGTAGCACTTCCCAAAGTGATAGCTTCAGTTTTTTCAAAATCTCCCATTAAATTTACAATAGTTAAGTTGGGGAGTTCACTTTGTTCTTGAATTTACCCCATGAATTCTACAATCTCCCCCATTTGGTTATTCAATTCGCTTATCACTTGGTCTTGATTTTGTAATTCCTGCATCAAAGAGGTGAGTAATTGAATAACTTTATCATTATCCAAAGACATACCTGAATTTGATTGGAATTATTGTGGGGGAGGATGTGGTGGATGCATTGGCGTTGTATAGAACTCCTCATATGGCTGCCAATATTCTCCTTGTTGAGCCTCCTTGGCTTGATTTTGTGAGCCATGCGCCAAAGAATTTAATTCATCAAAAATTTGATCATAATCTATTGATGAACCTGAGTTTGGTTGGGCATATTGTATATAAGGTTGTGGTGGCTGCGCAGGTCTTGAATAGAACTCCTCATATGGCTGCCAATATCCTTCGTGTTGATCTTGTTGAGATTCCCACCACATAGAGTTTGAATGATCACTCCAATCTGAATTGTACATGTTGGAAAACAAATTGTTCCCTGATTGATTGTGATCTTGATAACCCCAGGTATTGACACTCTCCCAACTTCTTTGTGGATGTTGATCAGCTTGATATCCTTGCATATAGGACACATCGAATGTAGGGGTGCTTTGTATTGTGGTCCTGTTGATGTACTGTGACAATTGAGAAGTAAGATTTTCTATTTCAGCCTGAATGTTAGCAATTGCCATATCTTGCTTCTCTAGTACCTAAGATCAAAGAAAGAAAACTAAATCAAATATCAAAAGTAAAAGACACAAAAATAAACAAAAAGAAACAATAGGGGATTAGCAAAGTTGCTAATCCCCAGCAACGGCGCCAAAATTTGATGCGAAAATTAACTTAACACACAAATTAAACCCTCTTGTTGACAATTGTAGTATGGATAAGTAGGGATCGTTCTAAACCGGGGATTAGGAGGGATTGCTAATTTACTCTAAACTGACTCAAAAACATAAAAATAAACTTAAAAACACTTAACTAGACTCAAAGAACTCAAAACAAACTGAAAAGACTCAAAACTAACCAGAATGACTCAAAACAGCTTAAAACAACTAAATAGACTTAAACTAGACACTAGGAAGTGATTTAAACGAAAATTGATTCTAACTGGACTCAAAACACTTAAAAACACAAACTAAGACATATTCTAACTAATTTGACACTCTAAAGTAAAGGGGATTGGGTTTTTGATAAATTTTAAGTAAAAACAAGTAACTAAAGACTTAAAACAGATTTTGGACGAATTTGGTGATTTGAATGGATGATGGGCTAACTAGAGGGTCCTTCTCCACATATGACACACTTGCATACAAATCAATCTCCAGTTGTTTTTTCTATAAACTATGAATGACAATGCCCCAGATTAACCGTGCCATCACTAATTAACCCTCAGATTGCATATATGTTCATGGCTTTGAATTTCCCCCTAGCTAAAAAAAGTTTAGCTCCTCATGTTAACAAAACAAAGATAATTAAACTTAAACATTGAAAACAAAGAATGAAAACACCTAAAAACGCTCCAGAAATCCAATCTTGAATGGCAAGCAAGTCCAAGGGTCCTTCTTCTTCTTTGCTGCGGCACAAGGTGTGGGATGATGGATGAGTGGTAAATTGTGGTGGTGGATGGATGTAGGTGATTTAGGGTGAAGGATGGATGGGAATTCTGAATGGTAGTGAATGGTTGCGGCAAAGGTTTATTTAACAACCAAAAATATGTAAAACCCTAGGGAATAAAGGCTAAGGTGCGGCAGAAATTAAAGGGAAAATGAAAGAAACATTTTATTAATGTTTTAGGATTTATTACTCAAAATCTATTAGGGAAGGCTAAGTAAAAGTCAAAATCCAAAGGGAAACAGAAATAGGGTGCGGCAAAGGACTTAGGAAAAGGAAAGGAACCTAAAAAGAAAGGGAAAGTGGTTTATGGCAGAAAATAGGAAAAGGGATGGACTCCCTTGTGCGGCAAGGAACTAGGGCTGAGATTTAAGTGTCCCAAAGTGTCTTAGAGAAGAAAGGAAAGGTTTTACATTGTTTAGGGATAAGGAAACATGGCAAGGAGAAATGCTTCACAAGGAGGGACAAAGAGGGGACAAAGGGGAGACCAGCCCCACCTTTGCAGGAATAGGTTGAATTGTGTCTTTCCTTGTCTTCCAAGCTTCCATTCTGATTTCTCTTGACTTCTAGCCTCTTTTGGTCTTCAATTTCGTCCATCTACCTTCCTCCATTCATATGCTATCCATTCCATGCCCAAAATTGCTCCAAAAAGCTCTAAAATGCACTTCTTTGCCTCTTTAACCCTTTGAACCTACAAACACACGAAAATGGCTTGAAATACTAAAGTAACTAAGAAATAACAACATAAATGCACAAGAACAAGCTAACTAAGTTGCATAAATATGCTCCTATCATAATGCAAGAAAAGGATGACATTTCATCTTTCAAGCCAAGTATGCCAAGAATTTAGTGAAGAAATTTGGCCTTGAAGGATCAAAGCTGCTAGGTGACCAATGAGTACGTGTACCAAAATTCACAAAGACTCAAGTGGCAAGGATGTTGACCAAACTTTGTATAGAAGTATGATTGGAAGCCTACTCTATTTGAGTGCAGGTAGACCTGATATTGCCTTTGAAGTTAGGGTGTGTGCTCACTTTCAAAGTTGTCCTAAGGAATCCCATCTATTGGCTGTCAAGAGGATTATCAAATATATGGGTGGAACGATTTTGTGCTACAATTTACACGTGACACCAACACAAATGTAGTTTGATACAGTGATGCCAATTGGATTAGGTGCATTGATGATCGAAAGAGTACCTCAAGGGAAGCCTTTTATGTAGGGAACAATCTGGTTGCATGGCATAGCAAAAAGCAAAATTGTGTCTCACTATTTACTGCTAAAGAAGAATATGTGGCGGCTAGAAGTTGTTGCACTCAGTTGATGTAGATGAAACAAATGACCTTCATTTAAATGACCTTGGTAGTTCTCAAACTGGTGCCTCACTCAAAGCTCTTCACCAAAGTTATATTTTCTTCCAAGGCTTGTGCCTTACTTTTTGAAATTCTTGTCTTATGTTCATATTATGTAGGAAGTGTTGTTTCTTAAAGTCAATAGCTTAGTTAACTTTGAAAATGCTTTTGTATTTAAGTGCTTGGTTTTATGAGTTAAAGATGACTAACTTCAATCTCGTTCCCTTACCTTCACTCATCACAATTGCATTATGAGCAAGTGTTCATCTCTACATTACTGTCTTTGTATGCCCTTGAAGAGTTGTCTTTTGAGAATTGCATTGCATATTGGTTTGTTAAACACTTGTCTTTTCAATATCTCTTGGAAGCATCGATATTCAAACAACTTTCTCTTATCCCCTTCGTGGCTTGTGGTTTAGTTATTGTTTATTGGTGCAAAGATTTCAACTATTATCTTGATCTTTGTCTTTTTAATGAGTTGTCCTCTTTTGGTTGGATCATTGTGTTTTGCTTCTGTGCAAAACTAGTTTTAAATGGACATCTTCCTTTTCTGCTGAGTCACTATCCTTTGTTAGAAAAGTGAAATCTTTTAAGGGTATCTTTGTTAGTGCATGTTTCAAGCCGTGTTTAGGATTATGAGGGAGTTTGTTTATATCAAAAGCATCATTTTTAGGGGAGTTCATTTATATTACATGCATCCTTTTTTTAGGGGAGTTAGTTCACGTACTTGCATTTACTTGTCAGTTTCATTGTTGATTCATTTTGCTTTGGCATGCATGTGACATCCCTTCCCGAATTTAGTATTATATTATTCTCTAACCTTGTAAAATTATGAAAATGCCCCTGAGGGGCAAAATGGTAATTTTTCACTCTTGAGAATTTATTACTTGTTTATCGAGACAACAATGAGTTATTGGTATTTTAGGCTGCAGACCGTAATATCGATGGCTTATTTGTTGGGTTCGTTAAGCAAGTAGGCAAGTAGACCCGTTGACATTAGTATTTTATTAATTAGGTCTCATACCTAATTAATTATTCTTTGCAGTTGACCTAAAGAAACATACAGACACACATATTCTCGAAATACTTGACGATATGAACGCGTGGGAGCAAGTGAAATCGAATTTGGAGTTACGATGAAGATTTTACGGAACTACGAAGTAGAAAGGCGTATTGGTAAATTCACTATGCTAGATAATTTGCCCCTTTATTATTTTAATATTTTCTTGTGGGATTTTTTCTGTGTGGTAGGACCCACCCACATGGGACTCCCCACTCCACAATCTCTCTTGTGTCTTCTACCCTCTCTCCTCTTTCCCAACTTTCTCGAACTCTTTCTTTTAACTCTCAATTTCCCTCATTCTCTTTCAATCACTCAAATTCTCTCTAACTATCTTTTCATCTTTGTGCAACACCGAGAAGCCGAGCACCACCATCGCTCGCCACTTCTCAGTCACACATATGTGCACCTAAGGCCTTCACAAAGAAGACTAGTACCAGTATACATGCAGGAGCTTAGGCTCACGTAGGGGAGCCACTGCGAGTGGCACGTCCGGTGCATGGCTGCTAGTGCAGCCACCTTATGGTGGTGCATGAAGGAACTCGAGTTCCCGCCCTAGGTTTCTTGGCGTGCTAAATCCAAATCCCCCCTCCGTTTTCTAAAATTTCATCGTTTTAAAGTAGTTCCTTTACTAGCCATACTTTGTACGAATACGCGAATTTATGTTAGTACGTTATATATTTACATAAATGGTTTTGTTTCTAGGTAAAATGCATTGCAAGGATCTTTGATGCCCACGAGGCAGGTTCGACCTGACGACACGATTTGTGAGTGGGTCTTTACTTTTAAATATTATATATTTATTTAGTTTCCATTTATATATTTAATAAAGAATTTTCTACATTACGCCTAGATTAGATTAACTTTTATAAGAATTACCGTAGTGATGGAATTTATGAAATTATTCTATGTTCTACGGGATACACAAGTATGTGTATTATTATGAAATGCCTTAATTATATTTGCAGCCATGAATAGTATTATGTCAACTAGAATTATCGATTTATCGTTGCATGATCATATTTATGTTGACTGCTCATCATGCATGCTACACTAGTGTTAGTACTCGCCTGGGCCAGGGCTATTCTTCACGTGTATGTTCACATCATATCGTACACTCACTTTGGATCCATGATGTGAAAATTAACTTAACACACAAATTAAACCCTATTTGTGACAATTGTAGTAATGATGTAAGTAGGGATCGTTCTAACCGGGGATTAACTAGGGGTGCTAATCTAATACAAATCGACTTAGAAACACAAAAACTAAACTTAAAGACTCTAATTAGACTACTAAGATTCAAAACAGATTTGAAACACTCAAATCTGCCCAAAACTGACTAAAACAAATTAATTGACTCAAACAGCAACTAAGACAAGATTTGGACGAATTTGACAAAACTTATGACTCAAAATACTTAAAAACACCAAAGAGGACAGATTATGAAGACTCAAACTTAACAAAATATGGGGGAATTGTGTTTGGACGAATTTGAACTAAATGCACAGATTGTAAATTAAAACAAATTGTGAACTAAATGTGATGAATCAATGGGTGATGGAATGGCTAAGGGGTTCTTCTCCACACATGAAATTTATGCAACGTAATCGATTTCCAGTTATCAATTCAATAAGTTATGAACCTCGACACTCCAAGTTAATTAGGTCCGCTTAAATTAACTTTCAGATTTCCCTAGAATCATTGAATTGGATGAATATGCATCGCAAACAAATTATTCCTAACAAGTTCTCTATATGAACAGCATGATAAAGATACAAGTTAGAATCATTAAGTTCTTTGGAAATCATAAGCATCGACAAGGCAATTGTAACTATGAAAAGCATGATACTCCTGCCATGAATTTACTTAACACGATCGTGACTAGCGATCTTCACTACTTGCGAATATAAATTCATAACGATTAGGTGTAACAAACTTATATTCTAGCACCAAATTCCAGCATGCAAATCAAGCGTGCACTCTCAATCAACATACAAGAATAAGTTTTGAATTAAACGGTTAAGCAAATTGTATTCACGACTTATGCAACGATAACTGGAAGTAATCAACTTATTTCACATAAATAAACATGGTTTTGAATACACCCTTAGCCAAAACGAATTTAGCCAATCATACTCAATGAAAAACAAAGATTACAAGAAGTAGACATTGAAATATAAGATAGAATACACCTAAAATTGTTCAACAACTCAGATTGAAGAGCCAAACAATTTTCATGAACTGTCTCCTTCTCTTCTCCTTGCGGCAGATTGGGGGAGGATGATTTCTGGGGGGTTTTTGTGATGTAGAATGGATTATGGATGGTGTAGGGGCACGGCAAGGCTTGGGGGTAGTGTATGGGTGTTGTGTGGAAGGTGTGGAGATGAAGAATGGTGGTGGAAATCGGCAGAGATGGAGGAGGACTGGTTTCTGAGGTTGTGGATGGGTTTTGACGAATTTGGGAGAGTGTGTGGCTGAATGGAGATGTTTGTGGCTGCACAAACATGTTTATTTAAAGGGATTAGGAAATTAAAAACCCTAGACTAATTAGGTAATCAGGAATTAAGTTTAAAGCTTCTAGAATTAAGGAAACAAATCAGAAAATTAAAGGAAATAGCAAGGGAAATTCGGCTAGGGTTAAAAACACAAAAGGAAAGTGTTTTAAAGCCTAGAATCAGGAAATAAGAAAGAGGAAATACCAAGGGGGGTGCGGCAAGGGTTCAAAAGGTGCAAGAAATGTGTATTTGATGTCCTAGAATGCTTAGGAAGTCTTCATAATTGCTGGAACTTTTAGGGACAATTAGGAAAAATCAAACCAAAGTAGGAAACCTTGGCTTAACTTTCCTACTTCAAGTAGGAATCCTTGT